>NW_026779845.1:280000-432500 GCF_030144855.1 Hypanus sabinus
GGGTATGTTGTGTGGTAACCCCTGGAAGACGGTATTCCTGTGACAGGTCACTTTCGCTGATAACTCGTATGTGGACGGATTCAACGGATAAGAACTTCGTCGACGGTTATTTTGAAGTAACGGCCTTTTCTCTACGTTTCACCCTGGATTACAAATATCTCTCCCCATCATTTATTCCGTAGATTACTGAACTTTCCTACTTTACCATCTCAAGACTCTGAGCTTTGTTCCCTCAGGCTCGAAAGTTTTGGGATTTATATTGACACATATATACACCGAACACTGTCAACTTTCCTTTATTTCATTAAGTTACTATACACTAATAAAGAGAATGTATTTAACATCAAAACCAGACTCCTGTGTGAACTCTATTGCTGCTGGTTCGTTTCTAAAACGTTTCAGTTCGTAACACAGTTTTATAAAACTAGTTAGACCACATCTGGAGTGTTTCATACAGTTCTGGTCGCCCCCATTCTCGGAAGGATGTCGGGGCTTTGGAGAGGGCACAGAAGAGGTTTACCAGGACCCTGCCTGGATTAGAGGGCATGAGCTATAACAAGAGGCTGGACAAACTTGTGTTGTTTTCTCCAGAGCGGCGCAGGCTGGGGTGAGACTGGATGGACGTTTATAAGATTACGAGAGGAATAGATAGAGTGGACAGACGATATATTTTTCCTGGGGGTTGAAATGTCTAATACATTTAAGGTGAGAGGAGATGTGAGCGGCAAATTTGCTTCTTTCCACAGACTAATGAGTAGCTGGAGTCTCTGCCGGGGCCGGGGGGGGGATCCACCAATCCCGACACGTGATCCCATTTGCCCCTCCCATTTAACCGCAGATTGGCAGCATCTGCGCGTCTGTTCCAGGGCCCCGCCTCCCGATGATGTAACAATCTCTCCGCGCATGTTCACAGTCTCCGGGTGGACGGTGTTTTCCTCTCCGCTCAGAGCTGAAGTTGTTCGGCTGTGTGATCGGGAAAGATTTTCGTCTCTTCCGTCGGGATCACTGTCTGGGGGCCGAAGATATCACTTTCCCATCGGTGAGTATTGAGACCGATCCCGAGCGGGGAGATCCGATGTTGGTCGTGAGCACCGAACTGAGGGCCAGTTAATCATTTATTTTCCAGTTATCTGGGCTCGTCAGAAATGTGTCGACTTCACTTAATCTGCATTGAACGATCCAAACCAGGAGCCAAGGCTGTCTGTTTCTGCAGAATTTAAATAGAAGTCCCGCCGACAGGTCACGTGAGGCTGTGTGTTGCAGATTCGCCCCGCCCTCCGCGTTGTGACACAAGATCACGTGGTGTGATTTTGGCCACTGAGTCCCATTAATTTCCCGAACTCGTCTCGCTTCCAGAGGCTCCTCGCTTTTGTCCTGGAGCTTTATGGCTGTTGTGTCTTCTCCCGGACTGGGGTGGGTGAGAAAGGAGAACGTCCCAGGTTGTGGGAATCTTTGATTTCACTGCCTGCTTTACCGAGGACTGATCTGGATCCAAAAGACTGTGCAGTTCCTCTCAGTCACGGGCGGACAGTTACCATGCAAAGCGTGAAGTGTCCGGATGGGAAACTCTATAGTGTGTTGATAAAAATTTGGTGAGGATCAAAGTATATATGACAAAGTTCTTGTTGTTTCTTCTATCTTTGTCATTTTTGTATAATTAATTCAGTAGCTGCGGTGTGTTCTGACGTCTCCGGACCGGCTTTTCCATGTTTACAACAGTAGAAATAGACCCGTGAGTCTGGTGTTCAAACTGTGTGAGAGGACCCCTCACTGTCACCAGTCTGTCACTCGGTGGAAATCAGGCAGAATCTCAAGTTGCACTAAAAACGAAATGTTTGAAGTCATTCTGACGAAACGTCATTAACCTGAATTGTAAAGTTTGTTCCCCTCCCCGCAGCTGTTCCTTACCTGCTGAGTGTTTCTGGTAATTCCACTTTCTTTTTATTACATTTAACCTGGAAATGGAAATGACTCGATCTGTGTTAGTAGAACAGTAAAGAAAGCAGAACTTTTCCCTGTCAATTATCCTGGAACCGGTTTGTCTGTTATTGCTGGAAATGTGTTCAGTACAGTTGTTGCTAACGAGGTTCAGATGAATAATCTCAGAAGTGATAGAGATGGTTCTGGACCTGGAGTTCAGAGGGACGGTGGGGGTGGTGGAGGGATGTATGGTTAAGTAAACCTACCAAATGCTGAAAAGCCTGGATACTGTGGACATGGAGACGATGTTTCCATTAGACGGAGAGTCTGTGATCTGACAGCACAGTCTCAGAATAAAGATGCTTCCAGTTAAAATTCAGTTGAGAATTTTTTTTTGGCCATTAGGTGTCCGAAGTGTGGAATTTGTTGCCAGAGAGGTTGGTTGAGGCTGCGATTTGGGTATATTTATGACAGAGATTAATATATTCATGATTGCTAAGTGGCTTCAGGGTTACAGGAGGAAGGCAGGAATATAGTGTGGGAATAAAAATCAGCCGTGTTTGAGTGGTGGATCAGATCAGATGGATCAAATCACCTAATTCTGTTCCTTATGTCTTACCATGACTGAATGATGGCTCCTTCTTATCCCATATTCTTTTATGTCATGTGAGGGACAATAAAAGATTGTTCACTGAGATCATTATATCTGCCTTCAACATTTAAATTTCAGTGAGTTTTGTTCCTGTTAACATTAAGCAGAAATGTTTGGTCCTCCTTTGTATTGTTAATGTGCTTCATTATCTTTCGTGTTAAAGTTTGACCTGCAGTGAGAGATTTATTGGAAGAAAACCCAGGACTGAAGACGAGGGAACAGCAACAAGTGAACCAGCCCGAGGACTGAGAGCATCAACTGGAGAGAAACCAATCTGGCTCGGAGATTCCGGTGATTCAGTCAGGAGAAAGTTTGGTGAGTCTCATTTACTCAAACACTGGTCCTTTTGACATTACATACCTGTACAAGGGAAGGTAGGAAACAGCTGGAGTGAGACTGAAGAACCAGTTATGCCTCTGTCAGACCCAGTTGCAATCACTCCAGGTCTGGTACTGTTCTTCCAGCAGGCCAGCCCTTTGAAACCAATCCCATTCTGTGGAAGTCAAATCCGGAGAGAGTCTCTCAGAGACTGTATTAGTACAAACTCTTTATTCCAAGTATCTGGGGCTTACTCAGTTAGTCACTCAAACAGGAACAGTCAATGACTGTACCCACCCAATCCACTAACTGACTAGCAATTCCCCTTCACCACAGATATATCCATCCAGATACTCCCCACACTAGACAGGCTGGAACCAAATTTATTTACTACATGACAGGCTGGAGCCCTAAAGACAAATGACAAAATAGTCATAATGGCTTACACACACAGAACAGACTGAAACTGTCCTATCTCTGCGCATGAACACACAAGGTGATGAGAGTCCTGAAACCCTAACTAGCTACCCTCAAGAAGAAATATGGCTCAGCATGGCTTAGTACATCTGTTGATCATCAGCAGTTTCTTTCAGAAAAACAGGCTGCTATTTTTTAACGGTGTTAAACTGTACTTCATTATTCCCTCCTTTTTGATCATTACATGAGCAACAAAACAGTAATTTTTTACAGAGAAAGCAACCAAGTACAGCTTTGACTTCTCAGTGGGAAAAACAGCATACATCAGTAATTATAACAATGATACGTACAACTATTAGGACATAATGCAATATCATGCTCAACATATTACAAACAGGCCTTCGAAGATCACTTTTTCGACCCTTCCGTGAACCCGTGTAAATCCTGCCCTACTCTCTTGATGCTGTCAGTCTCCTAGGCAGTGTGCTCGGAGAGGGATGTAGTGTTATTAGACATATCAGGGATAAAGGTGCAGCATTCTGTATCAATAATAGCACAAGCTCCCCCTTCTCAGCTGGGATAAAATCTAAAGCCGTACGATTCTATACGACTGTTTGCCAGATTGCAATCATTTCAGTGGGTGTTTCTGTTACTTGGGCCTGTGTTTCTGTCAGGGCCCCTGCAGTATTCTGGCCAGCTCCTCAAGTGCTGTAGCCAAATTAATTATCTCTTGTGAATTCCCGGCTACGCCATAGGAGAGAAAAACTATCATCAAAGATCGCTCAGTCTCAGTTATTCCTCTCCTCTGCTGGGCACCTGCAGTTATGGCCAGGAAGCATGTTTCCCAGTGTAGAAAGTTCTGTTTGGTGGGGGCCTGAGATACATCTGTCAAAACACTGTGTCTGTCAGGGCCCCTAGTTCTACCCATTTGGCATAAGTGTGACAGAGACAGGAAAATCTTAACTGAATGCTGGGGTGAGCCCTCTCAAAGACATAAACACAAACACCACTGTTACGCACCCGTAATGGTTTAAATGAACCAGCAGCTATAGACAACACCTGGAGTCTAGTTTTGATGTTAAAAGCGCTGTCTTTATTAGTATCTACTTGTATAACAACTTAAGCAAAATAATCTAAAGTTAAAGGTGTTATGAGTACACATATGTGTAAATATAACTCCCAAACCAATGAGCTCAGGGAATACCAAGCTCAAAGTCTTGAGATGGTGAAGTATAAAAGTTCAGTTAAGCCATGGAATAAATGACGAGAGAGATATTTTTAATCCAAGGTGAATGTCGAGAGAAGGCAACTACACTGAATTCCACAAATTCCACTGTGGTAAAACAGGATAACAGTCGCTGTAGGTCTTATCCATCATTGCTCTAAATCCACATACAAAATATCACCAAAATTAGCTTTTCACAGGGATAAGTCTTCAAAGGGAATGACCACCCAAGCAAGGGTTAACGCACAGCTAGATTCCGCAAGGTACTCCCAATCCAGATCCAACACATAAAGTATTACTGACAGTGATTTGCACAGAATATCCCTTCTCACAAGTGTTTACCACAGAACACACCCGAATCCTGCTAAGGGTTAACAAAAGTGGTAGCCATGAGATACTCCAACAACATTCCCATTTGGATTATACGAATTATCACCAACAGTGATTGGTCACAAGGGTACCTCTTCAAGTGAATTACCACACCCAGGCAAGGGCTAGCACAAGTGGTCCTCACAGGATACTCCCAAACCAACAGATCCACTCCAATGGATCAAACAAAGTGACAAGGATGAATAATCCTTGCTTCAATGAAACAAACTGGGAAGTGTAAACACGATGTGTGGTCAAATAGTTCCAGCGCGCGTTCGTGCTCTCTCTCTCTCCCCCCCCTCTCTCCCCCCCTCTCTTCCCCAGAAAGCTGGCGACTGATGTCACTCAGGCACTATCTCTTAAAATGACAATCCACGGCAAGAAACCTAGAGGTTCATCACTCTCCGCTATCAATCAATACAATTTCCTTTAATCCGAGAGAGTCCTTCTACTCAGTTCCTTCAGTAACATCTTTGCAGTCTGTTCAATGTATTGCCCCTTCAGTTTCACAGTGTCGGAGTGGTCAGTAACACTTCATATGGTCCTCTCCAGCGAGGTCTGAGTTTCCCTCAATCCCAGTTCCTGATCAGGATAAATTCCCAGGTTCTATGGTGGGATAGTCACTCCTCTCTGCTGGGTAGTTCTCTTCCTTGTAAGCCTGTCATACCTGTGAATGTAACGCTTGGAAAATTTTGGTTAGTTGGCATATTTATTTCCGCATCTCTTCCAATATCTAATTTTGCTGGTAGGCTTTCTGGGAACAATGGTGCACAAGGTCTTGGTCCCCAGGATATCCTCATGGGCCGTTCATAGATGTTTTAAACTGGTGACAACCCTGCTTTCCCCTATGGGGTAACCCACGTGGAATAGGGCTAACGGTAGGACCTTCGACCAAGTGAGTCCAGCCTCCACCGTTAGTCTGGCCAGTTTACTCTTCAGAATGCTGTTGGCTCTTTCCACTCTGCCAGCGGCCCGTGGGTGGTGTACACAGTGGAATTGTTGCTTGATAGCTAATTCGTTACATACCCCTTCGTATATTTTCACCACAAAGTGTGGGCCATTGGTAATTCAATAAAATCAAATTGTAGACAGAAAAACGTCCACCTGTCAAGGGACTCGTACCCGGTGTGCATGGTGCAGGCTACCAACCATTCCCTCCTTTCCCAGGGGTGGTAAATCATGTATATAATCAGCCAATATTGGTAAAAACTGTGTAGGAACACAAACCTGTCCCGTTGGGGTAATCCAAAAAGCTAGGTCAGGGTCTTTCTGGCACCCCATCTGGGACCACAGTTTGCGCTCTTCCTCAGAGGCGTCCCCCTGAAAATTATGTACCTCCCACATGTCTGGCAAACCCGTTCTGCTTTAGTCATGGAGGGTTGCTTGACGGGGAACCCGAGGAAGCTACAACTACTGAGGATAGTGCCGCACTTTTCACTGTTTGATCTGCTAGAGCATTGTGTTTAGTGACACAGTCGGACATGCGTGTGTGGGCTGCACATTTCATAATAGCCAAAACTCGAGGTAGCTGTACAGCGGTGTGTAAGTTGTTTACAAAGGTGACATTACTAATGGGGTGGCCAGAGGAAGTCAGGAATCCCCATGTTCCCAGAGAGCCCCGTAGTCATGTACAATCCCAAATGCATAATGGGAGTCTGTGTAAACGTTCCCACTTTCGTCTGTTGCCCCAGCAACAGAGCACGAGTCAGAGCAAACAGCTCAGCCTTCTGCGCGGAGACAGCTGCTTCAAAAGAGGCCTGTTCAATTACTTCACTGTCCGTCACTATCGCATCGTTTCCCTGCTGGATCCACAAAAGAGCTTCCATCCTCATAAAATTGATTCGGGCTAGAGGGGGTATTGTGGAATGGATGGGAGAGTCTGTCCTTTCACTGTGATCCGGACGGGCTAGAGGGGATATTGTGGAATGGATGGGAGAGTCTGTCCTTTCACAGTGATCCAGACGGGCCAGAGTGGGTATTGTGGAATGGATGGGAGAGTCTGTCCTTTCACTGTGATCCGGATGGGCTAGAGGGGGTATTGTGGAATGGATGGGAGAGTCTGTCCTTCTTTCACAGTGATCTGGACAGGGGGACAGTTGGTGTGACCGACTTCATGGCCTGAATTTGCTCAGAGATGGGGTATAGCATCTTGGGATCGGTCAATATTAAAAGTGTGTCTCACCAGATGTCCCGCCTTCACCTCAGACTCCTTCCAGTATCGGAGTTGGACCGCAGCCAAGTCTTGCCAGTCTCCCTCGGTGCTGGAGGCTTGTTTCAGCAAGGTGTAGGCAATGGACTCTAGGCTCTTTGGCTTGAACCCAGGGCAAACCCTAATGGTGGTATTGGGAACCACCAGTCCTGTCTGTCGCCAAAAGAAATCTGGAACTTTGGCCAGAAATGCAGTACGGTCTCTTCCTTTATCCTCTCCAATCACCGTGACTGGGAATTTCTGTCCCTCGGGGTGCATAATATTGGCTTTCCTCAGTTAAGCACCACGAAGGGTCATAACACAGAGTCACATGAGAGCTGGCCACTGGCAGAAGGGGTTCAAATGTACTGGAGTCCAGATAAAGTGCCCACCACTGGGTGGTCAGAGGAAGCTATCAGTTGTTCACAGTTCCAGCATGATATCCTTGTCCGAGCATAGAATCTCAACTTCCAAAGGACAGAACAAGTCTCTCCCTGCAAGATTAAACCCCCGTCTGGTGGTGACAGTAACTGAAACCTCACGCTGGTTCCCCTGGAATTCCACCTGCAGTGGCTGGGTTCGTGAATACGTACGTTCCGTGCCTCTGAACCCAGACAGAGTGATTGTAGCGTCTGATAGCTGGAATCCCTTTTCCGATACTGTTTCCTGTTTGAGAGTGGTTGTGGTTGCCCCATATCAATCATAAACGGAATTGAAATTCCAGCACCTGTCAATATTACACTGGGCTCTTCCTGAGGGGTGGTACTCACGGTAGGAAGCATCCTTGCTTGTCCATTTCTAAACGAGTTGTTGTCCCCACCTGTCCCTTGGTAGGTTTTTATTCCCATTTCTGATCCCCAGATGTAGCCCGTTTGCATCCTTCTTCCCGCTGAAAATATTCACCTTTAGAATTAGTTCCCTTCGGTGTTGATCGAGGTTCAAAAGTCAGGTCTCAGTAATATGTCAAAGCTCGTCATGTTTGATTTCGGTCATTGTCAAGCCAATCCATATTATTTGTTTTAATGATGTTGGCTAACTCAGTTGGTCAGCATTGGAGCAGTAGGGCATTGAACTGGGGGGACAGATTCCCATCATTAAAGGCTTGGTCTCCTACGAAGGTGCCGCAGCAGGCCACAAATCACTCCCAATAGTCTGGTCCAAATTCCCCAGGCTTAGGATTGCATTCAGGTACTTTAGTGATGTTGACAGGTTGCTGGAGAGCCCTTTCCAAGGCTTGAATGATCTGGTCTGTCCGTTCATTCTCAGTATGGTTTCCCGCCTGTAACTCCTGATAGGTTTGGTATCTCAATTCTGCCTTCCATTTCTGCCCTTTATCAGCTGAGAGAGTCATGCAGCAGAGACTGAATAAATCTTGCGGAGTCGCATTAAACATTTGTGTAGTACTCTGGACACACTGAGCAAACTGTGCTGGTTTTTCTTTTCTATCTGGGGCCTGATTCATGATCATTATCATTTCTTGAGGCTTCCAGGGAGCACACACAGGAATCACTGAGGGCTGTCCCTCCTCCAAGTCCTAGGGGGAGCGTTTGCTAATGCTGTTCAGGAGGGTTTAAACTAATGTGGCAGGGGGGTGGGAACAAGTGCAGAGAGACAGAGGGGTGCAAAATGAGACGAGAAGCAAAAAGTTGTAAGGTGAAAAGTAAAAGTGGCAGGCAGGCAAGTCCAGGGCAAAAATCAAAAGAGCCACTTTTCAACATAAGTGTATAAGGGCTAAGAGTGTGGTAAAAACAAGCCTGAAGGCTTTGTGTGTCACTGCAAGGAGCATTTGTAACAAGGTGGATGAATTGAATGTGCAGATAGTTATTAATGTATATGATATAGTTGGGATCACAGAGACATGGCTCCAGGGTGACCAAGGATGGGAGCTCAACATCCAGGGATATTCAATATGCAGGAGCGACAGACAGGAAAGAAAAGGGGGTGAGGTAGTGTTGCTGGTTAGAGAGGAGATTAACGCAATAGAAAGGAAGGACATTAGCCTGGAGGATGTGGAATCGATATGGGTAGAGCTGCATAACACTAAAGGGCATAAAACGCAGGTGGGAGTAGTTTACAGGCCACCTAACAGTACTAGTGAGGTTGCGGATGGCATCAAACAGGAAATTAGAGATGCGTAAAATAAAGGAACAGCAGTTGTAATGGGTGGCTTTAATCTACATATAGATTGGGTGAACTGAATTGGTAAGGGTGTTAAGGAAGAGGATTTCTTGGAATGTGTGCGGAATGGTTTTCTGAACCAACATGTCGAGGAAACAACTAGAGAGCAGGCCATTCTAGATTGGGTATTGAGCAATGAGGAAGGGTTAGTTAGCAATTTTGTCATGCGAGGCCCCTTGGTAAGAGTGACCATAGTATGGTGGAATTCTTCATTAAGATGGAGAGTGACATAGTTAATTCAGAAACAAAGGTTCTGAACTTAAAGAAGGGTAACTTTGAAGGTATGAGACGTGAATTAGCAAAGATAGACTGGCAAATGATACTTAAAGGGTTGATTGTGGATATGCAACGGCAAGCATTTAAAGATTGCATGGATGAACTACAACAAGTGTTCATCCCAGTTTGGCAAAAGAACAAACCAGGGAAGGTAGTACACCCGTGGCTGACAAGGGAAATTAGGGATAGTAAAATAGCCAGAAAAAGTGGCATTCCTGAGAACTGGAAGAAATTCAGAGTCCAGCAGAGGAGGTCAAAGGGCCTAATTAGGAAAGGGAAAAAAGATTATAAAAGAAAGCTGGCAGAGAACATAAAAACTGACTGTAAATCTTTTATAGATATGTGAAAAGTAAAAGATTAGTTAAGACAAATGTAGGTCCCTTACAGTCAGAAACAAGGTGAATTGATCATGGGGAACAAGCACATGGCAGACCAAGTGAATAATTACTTTGGTTCTGTCTTCACTAAGGAGGACATAAATAATCTAATGGAATTAGTACAGGACCGAGATGGAGGAACTGAGGGAAATACATGTTAGTAGGGAAGTAGTGTTAGGTAAATTGAAGGGATTAAAGGCAGATAAATCCCCAGGGCAAGATGGTCTGCATCCCAGTGTGCTTAAGGAAGTAGCCCAAGAAATAGTGAATGCAGTAGTGATAATTTTTCAAAACTCCTTAGATTCTGGATTAGTTCCTGAGGATTGGAGGGTGGCTAATGTAACCCCACTTTTCAAAAAAGCAGGGAGAGAGAAATGGGGGAATTATAGACCGGTTCGCCTGACATCGGTTGTGGGGAAAGTGCTAGAGTCGGTTATCAAAGATGTGATAATAGCACATTTGGAAAGAGGTGAAATCATCCGACAAAGTCAGCATGGATTTGTGAAAGGAAAATCATGTCTGATGAATCTTATAGAATTTTTTGAAGAGTAATTAGTAACTAGTAGAGTGGATAGGGGAGAACCAGTGGATGTGGTATATTGGGATTTTCAAAAGGCTTTTGACAAGGTCCCACACAGGAGATTAATGTGCAAACTTAAGCACACGGTACTGGGGGTGTGGTATTGATGTGGATAGAGAATTGGTTGGCAAACAGGAAGAAAAGAGTGGGAATAAACAGGACCTTTTCAGATTGGCAGGCAGTCAGCAGTGGGGTACTGCAAGGCTCAGTGCTGGGACCCCAGTTGTTTACAATATATATTACTGATTTAGATGAGGGAATTAAATGCAAGATCTCCAAGATTGCGGATGACACGAAGCTGGGCGGCAGTGTTAGCTGTGAGGAGGATGCAGGGTGACTTGGATAGGTTAGATGAGTGGCCAAATTCAAGGCAGATGCAATTTAACGTGGATAAATGTGACATTATTCCCTTTGGCCTACTCCTGCATCTATTTTTTATGTTTCTCTGTGTGGAATATTAAAATCTCCCACAATCACAACCTTGTGCTTACTGCAAGTATCTGCTATCTCCTTACAAATTTGCTCCTCCAATTCTCACTCCCGATTAGGTGGTCTATGATACAACCCCACTACACCTTTCCCATTCCTCAATTCCACCGAAAAATGCTCCCTAGATGAGCCCTCTAATCTGTCCTGTCAAAGCACTGCTATAATATTTTCTCAGACAAGCAATGCAACACCTGCCCCTCCAATCCAATCACACCTGAAGCAATGAAATCCAGGAATATTTAGTTGCCCATCACACCACTCCTGCAATCATGTTTCTCTAATAAATACAACATCATATTTCCAGGTATCAATCCATGCTCTAAGCTCATCTACCTTTCTTACAATGCTCCTAGCATTAAAATAGATGCATTTAAGAAACTCTCCACCTCTTCCTCTCTGTTTATCCCTATCTGTGCGAACAACTTTATTATCTCTTTTTTTTCCTTCTCCCCTACATCTTCGGTCTGAGCGCTCCTACATCAGGGAGGAAGTTAAAATCAGCTCCGTGTTAAATGTTTAACCATCATGATGACTGAAGGCAGCTGCAGGTTCCATGAGGGACTGTTACTGTCAGAGTCTGCAGTTCTTGCGGTTGCTCATCACACCCAGGACTGACCCCTGGTCACTGAGCATTGGGGGAGTCTGTTCTGCTGATGTTAGCCTTAAACTAGACTGGTGTTTAATATTGTGGATCTGTGAATGATAAATCAGTTCGGTATCAAATCCCGTGTCTCAGGTACTTACTGTCTCTACCACAATCACTATGTACACTAGAAAGGCCACTCGGCCCATCTAGTCCCTGCTCATGTTTCTGTTCCATATCAGTATATCAAAATCTACCCCTCCCGTTCCCCTCTCACTCTCCCTGAGATGACAGGTTGCAATTAATCACCACTCCGTGGGATAGGAGGTTTCCCATAAATTTCATCAAAACATAGAAATCGATAACACGTTACAGATACTTTGTCCCACATTGCTGTTCCTACCATTTATCTTACTCTAGAAACTGCTTAGAATTACCCTACCGCATAGCCACCTATTTTCCTAAGCCCCATGTGCCTATCTAAGGGTCTCTTAAAAGACCCAATTGTATCCGCTTCTACCACCATCGCTGGCAGTGCATTCCGCACACACAGCATTCTTTGCTTAAAAAACTTGGCTCTGACATCTCCTCTGTATGTACTTCCAAGCAGGTTAAACCTATTCCCCCTCGTGTTAGCGGTTTCAGCCCTGGGAGAAAACCTCTGACTAGCCACACGACCAATGCCTTTCATCATCTTATACACCTGCATGAATTCCCTGCATGATTTTCTCCGGGCTGAACAAGACGATGAGCTCACTGTGGTTTTGACTCCCTCTCTCTCTCCCCCTCTCTCTCTCCCCCTCTCTCTCTCCCCCCCCCTCTCTCCCCCCCCCCCTCTCCCCCCCCCTCTCCCCCCTCTCCCCCCCCCTCTCCCCCCCCCTCTCCCCCCTCCTCTCCCCCCCTCTCTCCCCCCCCTCTCTCCCCCCCCTCTCTCCCCCCCCTCTCTCCCCCCCCTCTCTCCCCCCTCTCTCCCCCCCCTCTCCCCCCCCTCCCCCCCCTCTCCCCCCCCTCTCCCCCCCCTCTTCCCCCCCTCTCCCCCCCCCTCTCCCCCCCCCTCTCCCCCCCCTCTCTCCCCCCCCTCTCTCCCCCCCCTCTCTCCCCCCCCTCTCTCCCCCCCCTCTCTCCCCCCCCTCTCTCCCCCCCCTCTCTCCCCCCCCTCTCTCCCCCCCCTCTCTCCCCCCCCTCTCTCCCCCCCTCTCTCCCCCCCCTCTCTCCCCCCCCTCTCTCCCCCCCCTCTCTCCCCCCCCTCTCTCCCCCCCCTCTCTCCCCCCCCCTCCCTCTCCCCCTCCCCCCCTCTCTCTCTCTCTCCCCCTCCCCGGTCTCGCAATTCAATGCACCTCTAAAGTTCTGACAGCAGACTATCGAGTGAAACTTCGATGGAGCAGAGTCAGAAACCGAAGAGTTGCCAGCCTGAGTCAGGGCTTTTGGGGTTCCTGAGAGAGTTGGGGTCTAGAGTTTACGAGGAGAAGGAGGAAACAGACCAGCTGGATGTAGCTACAAAAGAAAGATTAGAAGCATTTGGAAACTGGTTGATCAAAAAAAAAAGGTGGTTAATTTCTGCAACATACTGGTGGAAATCAACAGTCAGGCAGCAATTGTGGAGAGGCATAAAAAGGCAACATTTACACCGAGCCCTTTCAGCATGCCTAGGCTGTGGACTCCGCTGCTTAGTTGCTGCTTGAACTACAGAGTTCCTCTAGCATTTTGTGTGTGTGTGTCTCTGTATTCCCAGCAACTGCAGAATCTCCTATGTTTTATATCTGCATTTTACTTTGGCATTAGATACACGTTGATATTGAGTATATTGTTTATGGGAGCCGCTTTCTGCGTTTAATCCAAATTTATCGGATCAGTGTTTCCGATGTAACCAGGAAACTGGTACTTTTTTACATTCGACATGGTCTTGCTCCAAAATTCAACCTTTTTGGACAAATTTAAGACTTTTACTGGAACAAATTACAGGAACACAATTTCCTCATAATCCAATATTATTTTTACTAGGTGATATTGAAGGGATAAAACCGAAACTCAAACTAAATAAGTATCAGAAAGAATTTATAAAAATTGCACTGGCAGTAGCCAAAAAAGCTATTGCAGTTACTTGGAAATCGGATTCACATTTAAGTATAGATTCTTGGAAGAAAGAAATCTATGGTTGTATTCCATTAGAAAAAATTACTTATAATTTAAGAGATAAATATGAAACATTTTTGAAAATTTGGAGCCCTTATTTACAAAAGACAGGATTAAATATATAGATGCTTTTAAGATGAAACAATTGGTTACTAGGGGAAAGAAATAAATATACATATTAAAATTATTACGAACTCCGTGGAGCATGTGGAGATCTTCCAACCACCAGGCATTCTTTCTTTCTTTCTTTCTTTCTTTCTTTCTTTTTTTTCTAAGGGGTAGTTAGGGGGGAGGGGTTAAGGGGAGGGGGTATGGGTTATATACATTGTTTTTTTTCATACTTTGTAATCATTTAAAAATGCAATAAAAAATTATTTAAAAAAAAAAAAAAAAAGATTTTTCTATACACATGAAAAAAATTGAGTTATGGAAAGTGAACCGGTGCTTGCAGAAATCTTTAATAGCCCTGTGATTACCCATAAGGCCATGCGTTAAAAACTTCGCCGGTGCTGAAACGCCGATGAAATGTGCAGGCGTCAGGCTGAGGCCGTCCCCGAGTATCACGCATGCGTGCAGTACACAGAAGGCCTTGAAAATGGCGGGTATAGATAACAGCGATTTTCCGTGTTTTTATCTTAAACACCAACTTCGGGATAATTTCTGTGAATTTCGGACACCGTGACCCGCAGTCCCGGACAGTCCTGCTCTCTCCCCTCTCTCTCAACCCCACGATCCATACACAGGCCCCGGGGAACTTCCGGCTGATGAGGGAATGGGAACCGATGGATCTCTCAGACAGAGCTGAGCTCCAGCTATCTAAATGCAAGGATTAGGAACTCGGAGAAAGGGAACAAAATCTTTTACATCAGCAGTTGAGAAAATCACCTTTGTTCTACCTCCAATCACAAACAAGAGAAAATCTGCAGATGCTGGAATTCAAAGCAACACACACAAAATGCCGGCAGAACTCAGCATTAGTACTCTTTTCCATAGATGCTGCCTGGCCTGCTGAGTTCCTCCAGCATTTTGTGTGTGTTGCTTGTTCTACCTCCTCTTGCTCTGGACTTTTCTACTGGTGAGAACCATTCTCTCTAGGTTCATTATGATCGCAAACACCTTTGGCTTGGGCAACAAGTGGTTTCACATCACAAATATGCCAGACTCCAATGAGACAGACTGCTGCCCTTCCCTTCATATTCATTGGCATTGCCATCCCTCAGTTCACCACTTTCAGTCATTTGGGGGAGGGTTCAGAGGAAATATTTATGTAGAGTCCAGAAACTGGTGATACCTGTGTGCATATGGTGGTGCTAAAGTTGCTGGAGAATTTGCAAGTGGGAAGAAGTGGAGTGATATTTGGAAATCTGACTTTTTAAAGTGTAATTTAGCAAGCAAACCACATATGGACAATATGTAAAAGCTTTGGTGAGAAAATCCTTTGTTACCCATTACAGGCCTGCTACATAGATTGTGTGAAAGTGCAGATGAACTGGATCGAACCCAGAGGAGTTCAAAGTTCCTATCGACTGTGATTTACCAACTGTGAAAATGAATACCTCTCTGTATAAAATTCACTGTGCACATCTTGTCACTGGGTAAAAAATGAACAGTACACGATTCATGTGCACACTGGTTACTACAAATTAGAGGGAATATTGGAGGGAAGGAGGGGAGACTTCCAGTGTCCCTGATGCCCTCACCTACAAGATGTGTATTCAGCTGCAGTTTGTAACCCTGCACTTTAAGGTGTTGGATCTTGAAATGGGTGAATTCCAGATCATCCAGCAGTAGGACGGGGTGAAAGATATGACATGAAGAGAGGTGAGTTCCACCCAAGGTGCAGGACACAGGAAACTGGGTGAGAATCGGGAAGGGGAATGAGATTAAATAGCCATCGTAGAGTACTCCAGTGCCATGCCTGCACAATAACAAGAGGAACACTTTAGAAACTGTTGGGGGGAGGAAAGTCAAAGGGCTGATAAGTGGCTTTGTTAGGGGAACAGAGCAAGAGGCAATTAATATCTTAGTGGTAAGGCTTACTAGAGCTAGTGGGGGTTGGGGCTGATATGGTTAAAGTAAGTTGTAGGGGGAATGGGAGCCAGAATGACAGAACAGATAGTGGAGATGGTGAATTGAATTGACTTTATTATGTACATCCTTCATATAGATGAGTAGAAATATTTACATTACATTACTGTCTAAATGTGCAATGTGTAATTGAAATTGATTTATAATGTTTAGTTTGTATATAGGACAGTCAAGAAAGCAATTAATCAGTCTGATGGCCTGGTGGAAGATGATGTCCCGGAGCCTGTTGCTGTGGTACCGTTTCCTGGATGGTGGCAGCAAGAACAGTTTGTGGTTGTGGTGAATTTGGTTCCCAATATCCTTTGGGCCCTTTTTATAAAAAAAACCATACCCCTACCATCCAGGCTCCCATCCAAACTCCTTTTAAACGGTGAAACTGAGATCATATTCACCACTTGTGCTGGCATCTCATTCCACACTCTCACAACCATTTCAGTAAAGAGCTTTCCCACATGTTACCATTAAATATTCACCTTCCCCACTTACCCATGACCTCTAGTTGTAGTCCCACCGAACCTCCGTGGAACAAGCTGCTTGCATTTATTTACCCTATCTTCTCCCTCATCATATTGTATACGTCTGACAAATTCTCAAAGCAATGTATAATTTCCGTGTTCATGTTTAGAACTTTTTTAGGTGTATAAGATGATGAGGGGTATTGATCGTCTGGATAGCCAGAGGATTTTTCCCAGGGCTGAAGTGTCTAACACGAGGGAGCAGAGTTTTCAGGTGCTTGGAAATAGATACCGACGGGATGTTGGGGTAAGTTTTCTACACAGAGCCTGGTGGGTGCATGGAATACACTGCCGACTTCACTGTTTCAGTTACTGTGGGGCCAGGCAGCTCAGTGGGAACAAGGAATAATACCAATGGAGAGAGTCAAACTCAGCCAAGGTACAAATTGGAGATGGCAGAAATGCCTGATTCTTATAGAAACGGGAACAGCATCAGGGAATTGATGGTCATTCCAGATACCAGCACTGTGTCCAGTTACAAGATGATTTCTCTCACCAACTTGGGTTGAACCTCACTTTAACAGTGTGATGTCAGATCACACCTTGACAACTCAAGTGATCTCATCTGAAATGTTGTCCTACACACATTGATGGATTTTGTAAATCTTTTTACAGGTTAAAAATGACAAGGAATTTGTCTACGGGAATCCCGAACACAACACACCAGTTTTGCTGTCTCTGTCCAGATACTTAAGAAGAGGAGCAAGCGATTCACTCGATCATCCTTCCTGCTCAGACTGCGGAGAGGGATTCACTCGATCATCTGACCGACTGGCACGCCTGTAATTTCAAACATCTGCTCAGACAGTGGGAATGGATTCAGTCGGTCAACTCAACTGAAGGTACAGCAGCAAGTTCACACAGGGACGAGACCATTCACCTGTTCTGTGTGTGAGAAGGGATTCAGTCAGTCTTCCCACCTGCAGACACATCAGTCAGTTCACCCTGGGCAGAGGCTGGTCATCTGCTGAATTTGTGGGGAAGGATTCACTCGGTCATCTGACCTAATGGCTCACCAGCGAGTTCACACTGGAGAGAGGCCGTTCACCTGCTTGGACTGTGGGAAGGGGTTCACTTGGTCATGCCATCTGAAGCTACATCAGAGAGTTCACACTGGGGAGAGGCCATTTACCTGCTCAGTCTGTGGGAAGAGATTCACTCAGTCATCCAGCCTAATGGCTCACCAGCAAGTTCACACTGGAGAGTGGCCGTTCACCTGCTTGGACTGTGGGAAGGGGTTCACTCAGTCATGCCATCTGAAGGTACATCAGCGAATTCACACTGGGGAGAGGCCGTTCACCTGCTCAGACTGTGGGAAGGGATTCACTCAGTCATCTGAACTGAAGGTACATCAGCGAGTTCACTCTGGTGAGAGGCCATTCACCTGCTCAGACTGTGGGAAAGGATTCACTCAGTCATTTAAGCTCAAAATACATCAGCGAGTTCACACTGGAGAGAAGCCGTTCACCTGCTCAGACTGTGGGAAGGGATTCACTCAGTCTGCCCACCTACGATCACACATGTCAGTTCACACTGGGAAGAGGCCGTTTACCTGTTCATACTGTGGGGAGGGATTCATTTTGTCATCACAGCTGCTGGCACATCAGCGAGTTCACACTGGGGAGAGACCGTTCACCTGCTCAGACTGTGGGAAGGGATTCACACAGTCGTACAGCCTACTGGTTCACCAGCGGCTTCACACCGGCGAGCGGCCGTTCACCTGTTCGGACTGTGGGAAGGGATTCACTTGCTTAGCTAAACTGAAGCTACATCAGAGAGTTCACACTGGAGAGAGGCCGTTCACCTGCTCAGACTGTGGGAAGGGATTCATTTGCTCATCTGAACTGAAGGTACATCGGAGAGTTCACACTGGGGAGCGGCCGTTCATCTGCTCAGACTGTGGGAAGGGATTCATTCAATCATGCACTCTGAAGGTACATCAGCGAGTTCACACTGGGGAGCGGCCGTTCATCTGCTCAGACTGTGGGAAGGGATTCATTCAATCATCCACTCTGAAAGTACATCAGCGAGTTCACACCAGAGAGAGGCCATTCACCTGCTCAGAGTGTGGGAAGGGATTCACTCGGTCATCTCAACTACAGAGACACCAGCGAGTTCACACCGGGGAGAGGCCATTCACCTGCTCAGAATGTGGGAAGGGATTCAGTCGATCATGTCAACTACAGACACACCGGCAAGTTCACACTGGCGAGAGGCCGTTCATCTGCTCGGAATGTTCAAAGGGATTCACTCAGGCATCTCACCTACTGAGACACCAGCGAGTTCACACTGGAGAGAGGCCATTCACCTGCTCAGAGTGTGGGAAGGGATTCATTCAATCATCCACTCTGAAAGTACATCAGCGAGTTCACACCAGAGAGAGGCCATTCACCTGCTCAGAGTGTGGGAAGGGATTCACTCAGTTAGGTAACCTACAAGCACACCAGCGAGTTCACACTGGGGAGAGGCCGTTCACCTGTTCAGACTGTGGGAAGGGATTCACTCAGTCATCCAGCCTACAAGCACACCGGTCAGTTCATACTGGGGAGAAGCTGTTCACCTGCTGAAGCCTGAATTATACCTCTGCATAGACGCTATGCCGTTGTGAGCATTTCTACTTGTGATTTTGTGTGTCTGCATCACTGCCAAAATGCTAGTTGGTGTTGGGGTTCTGTGCTACTGTGTTGAATTGACGTGTTGAGTTGCGAACAATGGCGACTGCTGACTACGTCTTGTTGGAGTTGGAGCTAATCAATGTTGCAGAAGTGTTACTTTTTTTGAAATTACTGCAACGCAGAAAAATGAGAAGTTTTTCCATTACCTTTTGCAGTCCATGATGTCCAAAGCAATGTTGGAAATTTCTTTGCACGATTTTGATGCCATTTTCAAGTCTTTATTGTCTGCCAATGAAGAGTCGTGCACATGTACATATTTTCTGACTACCTCACCTAACCTCTCCTTGATGTGGTCCACTGTCCAACTTCGAAGCAAGAGGAAATGCGCAGGAGGAAACTGGCAGCTGCCAAGTGGACCAATCACAGTTCTTGCCATCTGTGTTACCGCGACGTGGAGCTGCATTTTTGAGAAGGTGCGCGTTAGGCTACATTAGGCGAAGGACTCTCATGGAGGCGCTACATGGAGTAGGTTGCATTCTGGCTTTGCACTGTTCATTTTAAATTTCCTTACCACCCCTTTGACATCTTTATCAAAGTGTTTATAACACTTTTATCTGTTTGAATTTGAATTTGATTTGACTGAAATGGCTAACAGAGGAAGAAAGGCATTAGCCGAAGGCAAGGAAACCGGTGATGGAAATGGGAAGAAAGAAGATGTCTTTGAACAGCCTAAAAAGTTTCAACTTACTTTACAGGCTATCTCGAATCTTTTGGATGAAAAACTTGATGAAAGATTTACTACCTTGGAAGTATGGTTAAAGGAGAGCGAAGGTAGGTTGGCAACACTTGAAAAGAAGAATGAAAAACAGCAGCGGCAATTTTCAGAGCTTATTAAACCGGGATCATAAATTGAATTCTTTGGAAAAGAAGTGAACTTTGACCACTCATACATTGGAGCAGAATAAAGTCAGGTTTACTGATTTGGAGAGTCAAAGCCACAGACTGAATTTGCGAATAATAGACTCAGTGAGGACGTTGAGAGCCGGGATCTTACTCAGTTTTTTTCTCAATTCTTCATCTCATTTTTCAATCTTTTTTATTGGTTTCCAAATAAAGAATATACAAATTGGAAGAGGAGTTTAACAAGTAGATAATATAAAAAAATATATAAACAGCAGTAGTAAAAACAGAAAGTATATCATGTCAAAATCAAATGGATAAAATGCTTCCTTGGAATAATCCCAAAAATTGCTGTGTGGATTAGGTTGAACATCTGCATCTATAACTTTAGATAATATTCCAAACACATCCCTCCAAAAATTATTTAAACTTAACTCATGAACAAAACATATGAGTTAGAGTAGCCACTTCTGCATTACACCTGTCACAAATAGGGTTTATATTAGGAAAAATATGCGCCAATTTATCTTTGAACATATGGGCCCTGTGTACTATCTTAAAAATTCTTAATGGAGGTCTTTGGCTCGGAGGTATTTCCTTCCCTTCCTGCACTCGACCGTGCACATCGGGTGCTGAAACCAAAACTGTCGAACGGGTTAAAACCACGTCATGTAATTCTTCGATGTCACAATGTGAATAATAAGGAGCTCTTCATTTGGATTGCTCGTCAGAAAGGAGTTACTGAGCATGAGAATCTTAAGTTTCATTTTGTTGAAGATTTTTGTCCTGAGGTATGCAAGAAATATTGCATTTTAAAATGGTGATGTCAGAATTATATCAGAGGAATCTTTGTTCAGCTTTGTTATATCCCTTTCACCTAAGGGTTGCTCTGCCTGATAAATCATTCAAATGCTTTAAATCCGTGAATGAAGCAAAACAATTTCTCGAAGATCTGAGCTTGAACGTAGATGTCTAATGTTTTGAAGATCAACATTTGAGCTTGGATGTCTCTGAAATTTACCATTCCTTTTTGTATGTGTGTATCTGGTTTATTAGTTAACAACCAGCTTCTAGATTTGGACACTTAAGAAATTTGCCCTTGGGTTGATTACATTCGTACTGTGTTTTGACATTCGGATACTTATTATGTTTCCATGTTAAAGTTACTTTATTTTTCCTTCATTGTTTTACTTTTTTATTTTTAATTGTTTGCTTTTGAAAATCATTAAGACTCTGATTTGCTGATTATTTCCTTTTTCTTGAAATATTATTAAGATTGTATTTTGTGTCATTTTTTAAGACCTTTTCTGGTCTGCAATTGGCTGTTTTTCTCTAACATCTGCTTGACATTCCTCTCGTAATGTTTTGACAATGGGTGGTTTGTTTTTTATTTTTTATTTATTTCCTAAAAATGACAAAAATTTCACTGAATGTGCATCAGACAGACCTATATCTTTTTGAATGTTGAATCTAAAATCCTTTCTCAAATATTAGCAATTAGATTGGTGAAGATATTGCCACAAATTGTCGCCGAGCATCAGACAGGATTTATTAAAAATCATTATACACATTTTAATGTTTGGAGGTTAATGAACATTGTATACACTACTTTATCTAAGACTCCAGAATGTGTTATCTCCCTCGATGCCGAGAAGGCGTTTGATAAATTTGAATGGGAATATTTTAAAATTCTTGAGAGATTTAATTTTAGTCCAAAATTTATATCTTGGATCCAATTGATATAACATATACCTTTGGCTTCTGTTTCACTAATGATCAGAGACCCCCTTTCTTTAGGCTTTTCCAAGGTACTAGACAAGGCTGTCCTTTGAAATCCTTACTATCTGATATTAGCCTGGAGACCTTGGCAATTGCTATTCGTGATTCATCCAATGTATTTGGTGTTACTCATGGGAATGGGATGCGTAAAGTATCACTGTATGCAGATAACCTTTCGCTATATATTTCTAATCCAGAGACATCCATTCCTGCAGTAATAACACAACTTGCTCAGTTTAGTAGTAGTTCTGCTTTTAAACTGAATCTTAATAAAAGTATGCTGTCTCCATTAAAAATGCAAATCTCAATTTATAGACAAGTCACCATTTAGATTGCTTGCTGATTATTTTATTTATTTGGGTGTTAAAATTACTAAGAAGCACAATGATCTATTTAAAGTTAATGTTTACTCTTAATTGATCATGCTAAACAATTGTTTACTAAATGGTCCACATTTTCCTTATCCTTGATTGGTTCCATTCATGCTATTAAGATGATTATTTTACCTAAATATCAGTACCTATTTCAGGTGGTATCAATTTTTATCTCTAACTTTTTTATATATTATTGATTCTAAAATTTCTGCATATATATGGCAGAATAGAGATCCCAGGTTATATTAGAAATATTTAAAGAAATCAAAAAAGGTATGTGGCTTGGTTTTGCCGTTTCCTAGATTTTATTATTGGGCAATTAATATTCGATATTTAATGTTTTGGACACAAGAGTTGGATGAACATTGAGCGGGAGTCTCGACAGGAGTTTTCATTGGCTTCTATTTTAGGGGCTGTGCTTCCCTTTGCACTTACCAAATTTAATAAGCAAATGGTAATTCCAATAATTAAGCATACAATAGGAATATGGTTTCAATGTTGGTAATTTTTTGGACCAAATAAATATATACTGTCAAGTTCTATGACATCCATTTTTTTCTTTCAACCATTTAGAATTGATCAAGCTTTTCTTTGTTTTCATGATTTATTTATGGATGATCTTTTGTGGCTTTTGAACAGTTTTCTAATAAATATAATCTGCCTGGATCACACTTTTTCAGATATTTGCAGATTAGAAACCTTTGAACCTTCCGTTGCGATATCACATCAAATTGAAGTTATGGAAAAAAATAAGTTTAAATCCATATCAGAAGAGTTTAATATCATTTATTTGATTTAATTGTGAAAATACGCTTAGGTACTTCTGATAAAATTAAGAATGAGTGGGAAAGAGAACTTGGGATACCTTTACCTATACAAAAATGGGAGAAAATTCTTGAACTAGAAAATACCTCTTCAGTGTGTGTCAGACATGCCTTCATGCAATTTAAGGTGGTTCATCGGGCTCATATGTCCAAGGATAAGTTTGCTCATTTTTACTGACATATAAATCCTGTCTGTGATAGATGTAATTCCGGGGTAGCTTCCTTGACACATATGTTCTGGTCTTGTCCTCTTCTTAAAAAAAATTGGAAGGATATTTTGAGATATTATCTCAGTAGTCTGCGTATTGATTTACAGCCACATCCTATTACCACAATTTTTGGAGGACCGGTCCGGTGGTAGACTCCAGTCATTTATCCTCGTCTGCTTGTCATCTAATTGTGTTTGTTACATTAATGGCCATCAGATCTACTTTACTTAAATGGAAAGATTCCAATCTCCCTACTACATTTGAATGGTTTTCCCAAACCAGAGTATGTCTAAACTTGGAAAAAATTAGGAGCGGTACTGTGGATCCTTCGGTTGAATCTGAAGAGACTTTGAGGCCATTTATTCAATAATTTCATATGATGCAAGTTGACCCTTTCTGAATCTTGTGTAATAAGTTTTTGTACTTGTATAGACGAGCGGAGTTAACGCCAAATAATTTCAGCCGTTGTAATATGACAGCCCAATTTTGTCTTTTTTTTAGTTTAGTGTTCTTTCTAGTTTACGTTTTTTTTCCTTATATAATATCTCTTTCATGGTTAGTTGCTATGAGATTGGGAGGCTAAACTATATTTGTCATTTGGAATCTGTGCTTTTACATGATAACCATTATTAATGTAATTCCGATCTCTTTGTATTATTAGATTATTGCTATGCTTATTAAATTTGAAACTTAATAAAACGATTGAAAAAGAAAAGGAAACTGGCTGCTACCAAGTGGACCAATCACAGTTTTTGTCTGCGTAGTTGCATTTTTAGGAATGTGCGCATTAGGCTACGGGATACGATAAAGCCGAGGGTGCAGCGTCGGGTACGCGGCTACCTCGACGGAGAAGAATAATTCAGGCTTCAATGTGTGGGAAGGGATTCACTCGGTCATCTCAACTACAGAGACACCAGTTCACATAGGGTAGAGACTGATCACCTGTGCAGACTTTAGAAGGAGAGTTCCACAGCCAAATCAACCAAAAGTGCATCATTGAGTTCACACTGTGGAGAGGTTGTTCATCTGCTGTGAATAAGGGAAGCTATTCACTCATTCATCTAACCTTACTCAACTTTCGCTTCAGCTGGCAATTTAATATAAGGGGTGATAGCCCTCCCCCCCCCCACCCCCAGCCCGGCCAAACTTAAGAAATCTCATTTGGGTGAATGCTGTGTGATGTGTCCCATGTTACAGATCAGTATCCTGAAGTTACAAACGATACACAATATGCAATTAAACGATTCAGCTCTATAATAGTTACTTTGACTATAGGGTTAGTAAAGAAAATGAAAAATAAAGAAAGTGCCCACTCTCTCCGTTCACGTCTTCTCATCTCTCCCCAGCAAAAAACCGTGAAAATCTCTCTTCCAGACTCACAAGAAAGAATATTTCTGTCATTGCATAGCCCCACACTCGAGAACCCTATTTCCTCTAGTCGTACCCTTAACATTGCTTCTACAGGGAAACCATTACCTCAGCAGCGAAACATTGCAGAGAGGCCGTTACTTTAGTAGTGAAACCTTCCAGCACGTTACACTTCCCACATACTGCCGGTTCACAATGGGGAGAAAGTTTCAATGAGCTGCATGCTGGATATTTGTCCATCACCATTGCTGAATGCAATTTTGAGAGTGACTTGGTGCTGAACTCTGCAAGTATTGCTGCTGCTCACCACACCCAGTTCTGCACCCGGGTCGCTGGGCATGGGAGGAGTTTATTCTGCTGCATAGTCACCTTTAATGGGACAAGACCTGTGACAAATAAATCAACTCTATATTAAACACTGTCTCCGGTACTTAGTGAATTTATAACACACCTAGTGTACAGCAGAGAGTCAACTCAGGCCGGCTTGAACTTGTCAGTTCCACAGCAGGTCTTTCAAATCCTCCCCTGTTGTTCACCTCTCACTGTCCCTGTGAATGAGGTCCAAACAGTCACCAGTCTGTGGGTGAAGAGGTTTCCCTTGAATTCCCTGCAGACCGAAGAAGTCGAGCTGACTACAGTTCTGTTTGAGATGTTCTTCGCCCCTCAAATCTCTAGTATTCTAAAGCTAAGGTGACAAAACCGTGGCTTATACGAGAAACCAAAGAAAACATAAAAACCAAAGAGAGGCCATAGACCAAAAATCACTAGTATGTTGGAGGATTGGGAAGATTTTAAAAGCCAACAGAATGCAACTAAATTAATTATGAAGGAAAAGATGGAACACTTAAGTGAGCTAGCCGGTAATATTAAAGAGGATACCAAATGTTTCTTCAGGTAATTCTAGTGTAAAAGAAAGGCGGAAATGGATATCGAACCGCTGAAAAATGATGATGGAGAGGTAGTAATGGACTCGGGGTGCACGGTGATGGCAGATGAACTGAATAAGTATTGTACATCACTCTAATCTCTCGAAGACACCGACAGGAATACGGAAGTTCCAGATGTTAGTGGTCAGAATGTGTGAAGTTACATTGCTCGGGAGAAGGTTCTTGGAAACAGAGATGGTCTGAAGGTAAACAGGTCACCTATACAGTATAGTATACACCCCAGAGATCGGAAAGAGGTGGCTGAAGAGATGTGGAGGCATTAGCAATGATTTTTCGAGGGTCGTTAAGGAAATAAAATCCTAAGAATTTATTTTTTGCCTTCACTACTCCCCCTCTTGTAGTTTCACCTATCACCTACCACTTCTTCTACCCTTTTCACCCCCACACTTTTTCCTCTGACGTCTCATCTTTTTTGTTCCCAGTCCTGATGAAGGGTCTCGGCCCGAAACGTCGACTGTTTGCTATTTCCCATATGTGCTGCCTGGCCTCCCAGGTTCCTCCAGCATTTTGTGTATGTGTTGCTTGGATTCCCAGCATCCACAGAACGTTGCAGTTGATACTGATAACAGACAGATAGTTTAGAGCAAAGCTGCAGTCTGTAAAAGGTCTTCGATAGGTTTGGAGAACGGTCAACGAATTCGTGGATGAAATGTACGGAAATGTACAGTGTATGCAAATGTACGGGCATGTACAATTGTGGAAGGAATAAATAAATAAATGGGAGAAAATTCAAAAATCAGAAGTGCATAAGTACTTGGGAATCCTTGAGCAGGAGTCCTTAAAGGTTTGCTTGCAGATTGAATCGATGAAGGATGACAACTGTAATGTTAGCATATAAGAACAAGGATGTGACACTGTGGCTTTAAAACGCATTGGACAGATTGCACTTCGTGTATTGTGAACAGTTTACAACCTGCGAAAACAGATGTGCTCGTATTGGAGCGGGTCCGGAGAACGTTCACGGGAATGATTCCAGTAACGAATGAGGAGCGATAGATAGCTTTGACCCTGTACTCGCTGGTCTAGAAGACAGAGAGGGGATCTCATTAAAACCTATTAAATATTGAAAGGCCTCGACAGCGTGGCACTGAAGAAGATGCACCCTGTACTGTGTGAGTCTGGGACCACAGGTCACAACCTCAATGCATCGGGCATCCACTGACAGCAGAGATGAGGAGGATTTTCTTTAATCCAGGAGTGGTAAATCTTTAGAATTTATTGCCACGGACGGAGTAGAGGCCAAGTCATTGAGTGTATTTTAAATGGATTTTGAAAGATTATGGGGAGAAGGCAGGAGAATGGGGTTGAGAGATAATCAATTGGACACGAAGGAATGGCGGAGCAGACTCGATTGGCTGAGCAGGCCCTGTCTGATATCTCATGGCTCATGGTCTGAAGAAGCCAGTGAGGTTGCATTAGGGATCGGATATTGTTAGGGTATCCACGCCTGGATTATTGTATTCAGTGTTAGGAAAGAGGACGCTAAGCTAGAATGAGTGCAGAAAAGATTTACGAGAATGCTGCTGATACTTGAGGCACTGAGTTCTGGAGAGAGGCCGGACAGGTTGGGATTTCGCACCTTGAAGTGCAGGAGATTGAGGTGACCTTATGCAGGTGTTCCAAACTATGAGTGTAGAAATGGGGAATCTCTGTTTTGCTTTATCCCCTCTATCGAAGCTACCGGACCTCCTGACTTCCTCCAACATTTTGTGTCTGTGACTCTGCATCTCCAATATCTGCAGAATCTCATCGGGACAGAGTGCAGAAAGCAGAGACGACATCTGGTCTCTCTAATGTCGAGGAGGGCACACCCGCAAAACTGGAAACAGTAGCTGACCCAAACAAGCACGATGTTGAAAAGTTGCCTCAAATGGAAGGACTGTTTGGGACCCTGACCAGTGGTGAGGAGAGTGGTTAGGGGCATCTCTGGCACTTCATCTACTTGCAGTTGGCGTCCAGCCCCTACAACCCTTCTTATCGTGGTGATTTACCACAATAACAGGACCCCCTGATTTGTGGTGTTACGAACCCCGTAACTGGGTCGCTTGCCAGCAAAGATAGAGAGCTCCGTTGAAGTCTGATGGTACTATTTTGCCTGCATATAAGATGACAGATAGGAAATGATAAAGCAGAGGTGTTTGGTGTTGCGGAAGTGTGGGTTAGTGGGTAGTGATATTTATCAGCTTTACTGCTTGGGAAAAGTAGCTGTCCCGGAGGCTGGTAGTCCTGGTGAGGTCGCTGCGTATCTACCCCCGATGGGAGTGAGACAAATAGTCCATGAGTGGGATGGGTGAAGGTAGATTGTGAAAATTGGATTGGTGCTTGATCTCAAGAGAGGGAATTTGGAAAATACCAATGAGATGCCTTTCAGAACAGCTTGGGATTGTGCAGCTGGCTGGTGGCGTAGTGGCATCAGTGGCGGGAGGTCCTGAGTTCGAATCCAGCCGGCACCCTTGCATGCTCTCCATCCGTGCTGGTTTAAGAGCTGGTGATCTCTTAAAAAATATCTCACCCGGCAGAAGGCAAATACAACAATGGGAAGCCATTGCTGTAACTAGCCTCGCACACGATTTCCCAATACGTCAGAGGAAATCGCCCGCTAAATTGAAAATTCCGGATGTGACCTACCTTCCCTTTGCAATTGTGCCCACTGGGGAAAAGTTAATTTTGGAATGAACCAAATTTGATTGGGGAGCTTTTGGTAAAGGGAGCAGGTGAATACAATGATAATAACATGACTGAATTCACCCTTCACTTTGAGAGGGGAAAGGTAAAACAAGATGCATCATTATTAGTGGAGTGAGGGGAACTACAGAGGCACTGGAGAAGAGCTTACCAAAGTTGATTGGAAGGGTACACTGGCAGCGATGATGGCAGAATAGCAATGGCTGGAGTTGATCCACTTGACACCCTCAGGGTTGAAGAGAAACACATCATATTCCAACTGCATAGCTCCAACCTGAAGGCATGAATATCGATTTCTCCTTCCAGTAAAAAAAAAATCACAGCCCATTGCCTTTCCTTCTACTTACTCCCGAGTAACATAACTTTACACATTCTGACCACTGACATCTGGGACTTCCATACTCATGCCAGTGTCTTCCAAAGAGTACGATACTTATTCAGTTCATCAGCCATCACCTTTCACCCCCACCCCATTATTCCCTCTCCAGCATCATTCTCCAGTGGCTTGATATCCATTTCAGTTTCTCTTTTACATTATATGTACCTGAAATTAAAAATGGTATCCTCTTTAATATTACTGGCTAGCTCACCTAAGTATTCCATCTTTTCCTTCTTAATGATTTTAGATGCATTCTGTTCATTTTTAAAACTTCCCAATTCTCTAACTGCCTGGTGATTTTTGTTCTGTGCCCTCTTTCGTCTTTATGTTGTCTTTGGTTTCTCTTAGCAGCTACGGTTTTGTCACCTTACCTTTAGAATACTACTTCCTCTTTGTGATGTGAATATCCCGTCACTTCCAGAAATTCCAGCCATTGCTGCTCTGTTTTCATCCCTGCCCGTGTTCTTTCCAAATCAATTTTGACCAAATTTTCTCTCAGGCCTCTCTAATTATCTTTTTATTCATATCTGACATTAGTTTCTCCTTCTCTAATGTCGGGGTGAATTTGATCATATTAAGATCACTTGTCCCAAAGGGTTCCTTGAACTCAAGTGACCTAATTATTTCTGGTTCTTTACATTACTCAATCCAGAATAGCTGATCCCCAAGTGGGCTCAATCACGAGCTGCTCTAAAAAGCATCTTGTAGGCAATCCAGGAATTCCTCCTCTTGAGACCAACACCATCCTGATTTTCCTAATCACCTGCATGACAATCCCCCATGAACATTGTAACATTGCCCTTTTGGCACTCATTTTCTATCTCTCATTGTAAATTGTGGACCACATGCTGTTTTGGTGTCACTATACAATTCCATTCAAGGATTTTTTTGTACATTTGCTGTTCCTTATTTCTACCCACAGATTTTACACTGCCCAACCCTATGGCCTCCTCTTATCTAATGATTTTATTTAATATTTTACCAACAGAGCCACACAACCCCACTATTGGCTTGTTATTTCACTAAACATATAAATATCTGGGAAACAGGATAACCTGCAGATGCAAGAAATCAAGAGAAATTCACACAAAGTGCTGGAGAAGTTCAGCAGGTCAGGCAGCATTAATGGATGGGAATCAACATTTCCGGCCATGACCCTTCTTTGGGACTCGTGATAACCACGTATCTGGAAAATCAACAAGCAAAAACAACAGAAAGTAGTGCAATATTGGGAAAACCTTTGACAAAATTTATTTCAAGGCTTTAAAAAACTGTGGAACAGAGCTCTATGCTCAACAAATACAACAAAGGCAATAAACACTTCCATCAATACCGACATTGACTTTTTTTAATGAAAATATCTTAGTCCCATTTCACTCAGTAAAATTTACAAAGATAAGTAAGAACAGAAATGACAAGTTTAGAAAAGACTACTTACACTCAAACCCACCTAGATTAACACTTCCTTGGACAGAAGGAGGAAGAGGAATAACGCACATGAGAAAAAATAATCACATTAGACCATAAGACAAAGGAGCAGAGTCGGCCATTCAGCCCATCGAGTCTGCTACACAATTTCATCATGAGTGGATCCAATCTGCCCTTCAGTCCCATTCCCCCACCTTCTCACTATCACCTTGGATGCCCTGACTACTCAGATACCTATCAATCTCTGCATTAAACACACCCAATGACTTGGCCTCCACTGCTGCCCGTGGCAACAAATTCCACAGATCCATCACCCTCTGACAAAAAAAAATTCTCTGATTCTCTGTTCTGAATGGGTGTCCTGCAAACCACAAGTCATGCCCTCTTGTACTAGACTCCGCCTGTCACTCTCGAAATTGCATTCAGCAATGGGGATGCATTCATCCTGCAGCTTATTGAAACTTTCTCCCCAATGTGAACCCGGTCGTGTGTTACAAGGTTAGATTATTGAATGAATCCCTTCCCATATTCACAACAGGTGAATGGCCCCTCCCCAGTGGAACATAATGATGCAGCCTTGGTGGAGACGGTTGAGAGAATCTCTCCCCAAAGTCTGAGCAGACGTGGTGTGAACTCACTGGTGTTCTAATAGATGAGATGATCATGTGAATGCCTTCCCACATTCACAGGTCGACGGCCTTTCCCCAGTGGATCTCACTGGTGTGCCAGCAGATCAGATGACTGAGTGAATCCCTTCTCACTATCTGAGAGGGTGAAATCCCTCTCTGCAGTGTGAACTGACTGGTGTGTCACTAGGTGAGATGATGTGGTGAATCCCTTCCCACAGTCTGAGCAGGTGAATGGCCTCTTCCCAGTGTGAACTCGCTGGTGTGTCTGTAGGTTGGATGACTGAGTGAATGACTTTCCACAGACTGAGCAGGTGAATAGCTTCTCCCCAGTGTGAACTGACTGGTGTCTCCGTAGGTGAGATGCCTGAGTGAATCCCTTCCCACAGTCTGAGCAGGTGAACAGCCTCTCCCCAGTGTGAACTCGCTGGTGACTCTGTAGGTTGAATGATCGAGTGAATCCTTTCCCACAGTCTGGGCAGGTGAACAGCTTCTCCCCAGTGTGAACTTGCTGGTGTCTCTGTAGGTTAGATGACTGAGTGAATGTCTTCCCACAGACTGAACAGATGAAATCCCTCACTGCAGTGTGAACTGACTGGTGAGTCACCAGGTGAGATGATGTGGTGAATCTCTTCCCACAGTCTGAACAGGTGAATGGCCGCTCCCCAGTGTGAACTAACTGGTGTGCTTGTAGGCTACCTAACTGTGTGAATCCCTTTCCACAGTCTGAGCAAATGAACGGCTTCTCCCCAGTGTGAACTCGCTGGTGTGTCTGTAGGTTGGATGACTGAGTAAATGTCTTCCCACAGAATGAGCAGGTGAATGGCTTCTCCCCAGTGTGAACTGACTGGTGTCTCTGTAGGTGAGATGCCTGACTGAATCCCTTCCCACAGTCTGAGCAAGTGAACAGCCACTCCCCAGTGTGAACTCGCTGGTGACTCTGTAGGTTGAATGATCGAGTGAATCCTTTCCCACAGTCTGAGCAGGTGAACAGCCTCTCCCCAGTGTGAACTTGCTGGTGTCTCTGTAGGTTAGATGACCGAGTGAATGTCTTCCCACAGACTGAGCAGGTGAAATCTCTCACTGCAGTGTGAACTGACTGGTGAATCAGTAGGTGAGATGATGTGGTGAATCCCTTCCCACAGTATGAGCAGGTGAATGGCCTCTCCCCAGTGTGAACTCTCTGATGTACCTTCAGTTCAGATGACTGAGTGAATCCCTTCCCACAGTCCGAACAGGTAAACGGCCGCTCCCCGGGGAGACCTCGCTTGTGAGCCATTCGGACAGATGACCGAGTGAATCCTTACACCACAAATTCAGCAGAGGACCAGCCTCTGCCCAGTGTGAACTGACCGGAGTGTCCACACACAGCACAGGTGAATGGCCTTGCCAGTGTAAACTTGCTGATATACATTCAGTTGAAATGACCGACTGAATCCATTCCCACTGTCTGAGCAGGTGAATGGTTTCCCCCCTGATTAGAATGATGGACATGCCAGTCGTTCAGATGATCGAGTGAATCCCTCCCCACAGTCTGAGCAGAAAGGATGATCGAGTGAATCCCTCCCCACTGTCTGAGCAGGAAGGATGATCGAGTGAATCCCTTGATCCATTTCTTAAATATCTGGACTGAGACAGCAAAACTGTATTCCAGATTTCAGTAAACAAATTTCTTGTCATTTGTAACCTGTAAAAAGATTTTAAAAATCCATCAGTGGGTGTAGAACAGGCATGGGCAAACTGCGGACCGTTAAGCTTTTTAATCCGGCCTGCAGAACTTGATGAAATTATATTAATAACCTTGTTAACGTTTTTTTCCCCACAATTCTGGCGTTTTCCCAATAGATGACGCACTCTATATACAGTTGTGGTGACCCATTTCCTGGCACATCCGAACCGGCTCACAATTAGCCAGCGTTCCGGCTAAGGGAGATAGCCTGCGGAGATTTGCGAGCACAGAGCTTTGGAGCCTCTGCGCCACGGGGAGCAGGTTGAGGGAGGCTTAAAAGTGAGGCTGGGGATTTCGAATGAAGTTTTTTTTCTTCGACTGCAGTTACCGACTCCGTGTCGTAATTTTAGCGCTGCATGTAGCACACCACTACACATTGACCTTTGTTGAGGTGCAGCGTATTACTCCACATTTGCGCTTTACTCTTTGTTCGGCTTGACCTATTTGTGTGAACAGGCGTTCAGCGTCATGAACATCAACAAAGCCAGCCACAGATCCAAGTTAACTGACCAACACCTCAGATCCATCCTGAGAATCGCCACAACAAAACTAAATCCAGACTTTGATGCGCTGGCTGAAAAGGGAGACCAACAACACTGTTCCCACTGAAATTAAAAATAAGTTTCTTCATTGTGTTATGTAAAAAATGCATTTGAAAATATTTTTTTCAATAATCCTTACATGTTACATGTCATTTCTGTTAAGTGATGGACATGAGTAGTGCGCAGGTGCACGTACGTTCTCAAAATAAAAAATGCGCTCCAGATCAAATAACGCGCTCCGCATACTGGCGCGCTGTCACTGTTCTGTCTTTGTGCTGGTCGTTGTTGAGTTTTGGCACAGGGGACAGTTGAATAAGAAGGAGCAGGACAAGTAGACCTGCATCTCCTACCGTTTTTGAAATAAAGACAGTCAGGAGGAGAGTGATGATGATAATATCTTGAAGGATAACAGAATTTTCAGTGCTTTAAAATAATAATTTACTATTAAAAAAGGCTGTATTTTATTCATTTAATTTTCAGTGTTTTAAAAGTCATTTCAATAAATAGCTAAATACCATGGGACTTCAAAGACAGATATTTTGTTGTAATGCATTTGTTCATTTTCAATTGAAATTAAAGCACATGTTTTCTACATATTCCATGATATTTTATTTTCTCTTATGAGGTGTATTACCAAAACACTCCATCCATCTGCTCCTGGTCCGGCCCCCCTGTCAAATTTTAGAACCCTTTGTGGCCCACAAGTCAAAAAGTTTGCCCACCCCTGGTGTAGAACAACATTTCTGATGAGATCACTTGAGTTGTGAAGGTGTGATCTGACATCACACTGTTACAGTGAGGTTCAACCCAAGTTGGATGGAGAATTCATCTTCTAACTGGGCACAGTGCTGGTATCTGGAATGAGCATTGAACGCTCTGATTTTCTTCCTGTCTCTATAAGAATGGGGCATTTTTGCCATCTCCAATCTGTGACCTGGATCAGTTTGACTCTCTCCATTGGTATTATTCCCTGTTCCCACTGAGCTGCATGGGTGCCTGGCCCCACAGTAACTGAAACACTCTCACACAAATAGCCGGCAGTGCATTCCACACACCCACCACTCTCTGTGTAAAAAACTTACCTCTGACATCCCCTCGGTATCTATTTCCAAGCACCTTAAAACTATGTCCTCTCGTGTTAGCCATTTCAGACCTGGGGGAAAAAAAATACTCTGGCTATCCACACGATCAATGCCCCTCATCATCTTATACACCTGAAAATGGCTCGAAACATAAACAAGGAAAGAGTACACTGGTTTGAGGATTTCTTAGAAGTACACAACAGTATGAGGGTATAGATAGGATAAATGCAAGCAGCTTTTTCCACTGAGGTTGTGTGGGATGACAACCAGAGGTCATGGGTAAGTGGGGAAGGTGAAAATTTAATGGGAACATGTGGAAAAGCTCTTCACTGGTCATGACAGTGTGGAATGAGATGAATATAAGTAGTGAAAATCAGCTCAGTTTCACCAGTTAAAGGAAGTTTGGATGGGACCCTGGGTGGTAGGAGTATGGAGGGTGATGGTCCCGGTGCAGGTATTTGCATTAGACCGCTTAAATGTTTTTTGGCATTGTCTAGATGGGCCAAATATCCTGTTTCTGGACTGAACTTCTCCATGTTTCTGTGACAGAGATGCTGGCCAAACTTGTTTGGAAGGGAAAAGGAAGGAGTGACAACGGAGCAGCAATGGCTGGAGATTCTGGAGCAATTTGGGAGCTGAGTGATCGATACATCCCAAAGAAGTGGAAGCATTGGAAAGGCAGGAGGACATATCCGTGACTGAAATGAGAAGCCAAAGCCAACATAAAAGCCAAAGAGTGGGCAAACAAAAGAGCAAAGACTATTGGGAAGCTTTTAGAAACCAACAGCAGACAACTTTAAAAAAAAGCCACATGAGCTCAGGGTGTGGAGTCCTGATATTGTCATCATTAATGGGTCCGGGTAGCACCCAACAGTCTGAGGCATTTGGAGGAACAAAATATCCGGGGCCTCAATATCTCTTGAAAAGCAAGGTTCCCTGCACCTGTAACTTTTCAACTTTTATTTTGGCAGGCACATACAAACCCTACACCCTCAAAATTTTACTTCTGAAGGCCTTCCACTTACAAGAACTGTGTTGCCAGGAATGAGCCTGTTCCAAACCACACTTGTCAGATGCTTCTGATACCATCAAAATTGACCTTTCTCCAATTTAGAATCTCAACCCGTGGTCCAGACCTCTCTTTTTCCATATTTACTTTGAATTTCATGGCATTATGATCACAAATTCTGTCACCAGCCCTGGATCATTTCCTAACAGCTTATTGTACACTTCTATATCAGAAATTCCACATACTGATTAAGGGCACATTTGACAAACTTTACCCCATCTAGTCCTTTTACAGTATGGGAGTCCAGTCTATATATGTAAAGTTAGAATCACTTACTGAATCAACCTTTGTTTATTGGCATGGTCTGCAATCTCTCTACAATGTTGTTCCTCTAAATCCCTCAGATTGTTGGGAGCAACCAAATTCCAATAATGGCTCCAGTATCATAATTCCCTGTCCTGAGCTCATCTGGCTTTCCTACGATGCTTCTTGCATTGTGATATACACAGCTCAGCACATTCATCACACCATGCTCAACCATTTGATTGCTGACTCTATCTGAGGTCTGAACAACATCTGACTGGTGTCAAGAAAACAAACTCTCCCTCATTGTCACATAAACAAAGGAGCTGATTGTGGATTACAGGAGGAATGGAGACAGGCTAACTCCTGTTGACATCAATCGATCTGGGGTTAAGAAGGTGAACAGCTTTAAATTTGTCAGCATAAACATCACCAAGGATCTCACATTGTCTGTACATACTGGCTGTGTTGTGAAAAGAGCACAGCAGCACCTCTTTCACCTCAGATGGTTGAAGAAGTTGGGGACGGGGACCCAAAATCCTAAGGACGTTCTACAGGGACACAATTGAGAGCATGCTGTCTGGCTGCATCACTGCCTGGTATGGGAACTGTGCTTCCATTAATCGCAGGAAACTGCAGAGAGTGGTGCAGACACCCCAGCGCATCTGTAGATGTGAACTTTCCACTATTCAGGACATTTACAGGGACAAGTGTGTCAAAAGGCCCAAAGGATATTGGGGACCAAATTCACCACAACCACAAACTGTTCCTGCTGCTACCATCCAGGAAACGGTACCACAGAAAAAGGACCAACAGGCTCTGGGTCATCATCTTCTACTAGGCCATCAAACTGATTAATTCATGCTGATACAATTGCATTTCAATGTTATACTGACTGTCCTATGTACAAACTATCTATTTTAAGTTACTATTAATTACACATTGCACATTTTGGTGAAGATGTAATGTAACGATTTCTACTCCTCGTGTGCAGCAAGGATGTATCGAATAAAGTCAATTCAATTCAATTCACCCTCTCAACTATCTGTTCTGTCATTCTGGCTCCCATTTCCCCAGCAACTTATTTTAACCACATCACACTCTTCACCCACACTAGCACTAGCAAGCCTTACCACTAGGATTTCAGTCCCCTCCTGTTCTGTTCCCCTAACTAATGAATTCACTATCACCCCTTTGACTTTTCTCTGTCAGGTAATCTACCCTCCCCACCCCAACAGTTTCTAAAGTGTTCCATCTGTTGTTGTGTGGGATAACAACAAGAGTTCTCTGTGATGGCTATTTAACTTTATTCCACTTCCCTGTACAAATGCAAAAGGACATCCTTGCTCATGTACTCAATTCCCCTTGTAATAAAGGCCAACATTCCATTTGCCCTCTTCACTGCCTGTTGCACTTGCTCATTCACCTTCATTGACTGACAAACTAGGACTCCTAGGTCTCTTTGCATTTCTCCCTTACCTAACTCTACACCGTTCAGACAATACTCTGCCCTCTTGTTCCTGCTTCCAAACTGGATAACTTCACATTTATTCACATTGAATGACATCTGCCAAGTATCTGCCCACTCACACAGCCTATCCAAGTCTCCCTGTATTCTCCTAACGTCCTCTTCGCATGTCACACTGCCACCCAGTTTAGTATCGTCAGCAAACTTGCTGATATAGTTTTCAATGCCCTCATCTAAATCGTTGACATAAATCGTAAAGAGCTGTGGTCCCAATAGAGAGCCCTGTGGTACCCCACTAGTCACCACCAGCCAGTCCGAGAAACACACATTCACTGCTGCTCTTTGCTTTCTATCTGCCAACTAGTTTTCTATCCATGTTGAAACCCTGCCCCCAATGCCATGAGCTCTGATTTTACTCACCAATCTCCTATGTGGCACCTTATCGAATGCCTTCTGAAAATCTAGGTACACAACATCCACTGGCTTACCCTCGTCTAACATCCTTGTTACACCCTCAAAAAACTCCAACAGATTAGTCAAGCATGATTTGCCCTTGGTAAATCCATGCTGGCTCAGCCTAATCCTATCACTGCCATCAAGATGTGCCACTATTTCGTCCTTAATAATGGAGTCAAGCATCTTCCCCACGACTGACATTAGGCTAACAGGGCGATAGTTCTCCGTTTTCTCCTTTCCTCCCTTCTTGAAAAGTTGGATAACATTAGCCACTCTCCAATCTTCAGGAACTGATCCTGAATCTAAGGAACATTGGAAAATGATTACCAATGCATCCGCAATTTCCTGAGCCACCTCTTTAAGAACCCGCAGATGCAGACCATCTGGACCTGGGGATTTATTAGCCTTCAGTCCTACCAGTCTACTCATCACAGTTTCTTTCCTAATGTCAATCTGTCTCAATTCCTCTGATATCTTATGACCCTGGTCCATGCATACATCTGGGAGATTGCCTGTGTCCTCCCTGGTGAAGATAGATCTAAAGTATGCATTAAATTCTGTTGCTATTTCCCTGTTTCCCATAACAATTTCTCCCAATTCATTCTTCAATACACACAGGTAACACCAGTTTCTATATTGGACATAAATATTTCCCCTGAACCCTCCTGAGGAATTGAGGATATATAAAACAAAACCTATGTAACCTATGTAACCTCTGGCTAAAAGAATAATTGGGACTGAATAGGAATATTTGAACCGAAGTAAACACTGTCTTCAGTGGTTAGCTAAGCCAGGCTCATTGCCAGTTCTCTGTGGCTTGCAGAGAGACACACTGAGAGCTGATAACATTGTATACTGTACCGTTGTTAGTTGATACCATTATACATTCTACCCTCATTTGAGTAAGGGGCAGAGGACTCACTGATAAGGACAGGAATGAACATCTGTTTGTAATTAAGTCAGGGCTTTGCAAAGGGAATAAGGACTGGACAGTACATCCATCCATAATTAAAACCTCAATATAACAAACTCTGTTATCTAAGTAATTAAGATTTGCACCAACACACTTGGTGGGCATACCAGTTCAAATAACATCTTGAAATAGTGATGCATGGCGTGTACTATGTATAAATATACGGCTGTAACCTAAGTCAGTCGACTTGTCAGATAGTGGCAGTGCTTACGTGCCTTCCCTTTGACAACTGGGGCTCAAAGTCCTGCAGGAGAATGTGCAATAAACTGTGGTGTCAATAAGAAGCTTGTCTCTCGAGTTTTATTCAGATTCAGCTTTAACATTTGGCATCACGAACAGGATCTCTATCTACAGAGCACTGAGCAGACGGGCTGAGTAAGCAGCTGAACCACTCTGGGGACTGTGGGGACTGACCGGGAGCCCAATAGGTATTTTACATTTGTCGCTCACTGTTAGTTCCTTTGGATGTATGGTGCCTTGCCCAAGGCTGATCACATACCTTGACAGGATCGGGAAAAAAATCTGTCGGGAGACTAGTATAAGGTAGGCAAAATTTTTACTAAGTGGGCAGGAGGCAGTATTGGATAAAGTTTATTAAGTGGCCAGGAGACGGTACTGGGTGAACTTTACTAAGTGGGCAGGAAGCAGACATGTCAGGTAAATTCATCAATTGAGCAGGAGGTGCCTGCCGGGTAAATTTATCTGATTGTTAATTGAGCAGGAGGCTTTGTGCCTGATAAATTACTTAGAGATAATCGGTTAATTGCAGTCGATTGATACGAGTGTGCCAGGAGCAGCCCGACACAATTTTGTGTGAGAGTTTTCCAGACAAGGAAAAAGATTTTCAAATGTTTAGTGCAGCACTGAGTAAGAAATTGGGGAACAAAATGTGGCCTCGGACGGAGGGGGGTGGGGGAGCCTGGGTTATTACCTCATGAGAACAAGCAGTAAATCTGATATGGAAAAAGAACTGAGGAAAGAAGTGGAAATCATTGAAAAGGGAATGGAAGGAAAAGGCAGATGTAAAATGGAAGTCTGCCAGCTATGCCACTGATGGCCTACTGGCTTCAGAATTGGACTTTGAGGCGAGAGGTCTTGAGTTCGAATCCAGCCGACTCCCTTGCACACTTTCATCCGCGCTGGGTTAGAGCTGGTGATCTCTTAAACAAAACAACTCACCCAGCAGAAGGCAATGGCAAACTACTGCTGTAACTTGCCTTGGACATGATTTCCCAACACCGCACAGCGGTGTGGAAGGAAATCCTCGGCTAACTGGAAAAAGTTCCGGATGTGACATACGTTTAAAGTGGAACAGTATATTATCAGCAAGCTGGAGGAATAATGGAATGGGATAGAGGTATGTACTGCAGAAGGAATGCCAAAGGTTGGGAGCCGCTAAAAGTGGAGCGTGAATGGGTGGATGTGACTTGTGGCTTGCTACGGCAGTTTCACAGGAGACCAAGCCTTTAAACTGGAGGGACAAATACCCATTATTAATGACTTACTGCTCCAATGCTTACCAACTACGTTAGCCAACATTATTAATACAAATAATATGGATTGGCCTGACAATGTCCGAAATCGAATGTGACGAGCTTCGACGTATTTTTGGGACCCGACTTTCGAATCCCGATCAATCCCGAAGGGAACTAATATTCTCCTGTTTGATTCTTACTAAGAGAGAGAGGGGGGCAGAACTATTTGACTATGCAGCATGTTTACACTTGTTCGCAGATTGTGTTTATATAGCTCACAGTTTGTTTTATTTAAGCAAGGATAGTCACGAACACAGTCAGCCGGAGAGAAAGAAAGAAGATGGAAAGTTCGAAACAAAGGGCCTAGTGGCCAAAGGCCACTGTTTGGACTCTCCTGTGCCCACAAGGTGGGTTGATTACTGATCCAGCGTATACTGAATGTGTGAATGTCACTTTGTTTGATCCATAGGAGTGGATCTGTTGGTTTGGGAGTATCCTGTGAGGACCACTTGTGCTAACCCTTGCCTGGGTGTGGTAATTCACTTGAAGAGGTACCCTTGTGACCAATCACTGCTGGTGATAATTCGTATAATCCATCTGGGGATGTTGTTGGAGTATCTCGCGGCTACCACTTTTGTTAACCCTTAGCCGGATTCGGGTGTGTTATGTGGTAAACACTTGTGAGAAGGGATATTCTGTGGAAATCACTGTCAGTAATACTTTGTGTGTTGGATCTGGATTGGGAGTACCTTGTGGAATCTACCTGTGTGTCAACCCTTGCTTGTGTGGTAGTTCCTTCTGAAGAAAGTACGCCTGTGATAAGCTGCTTCTGGCGATAATTTGTATGTAGATTTAGAACGACGACGGATAGAACCTACAGCGACTGTTAACCTGTCATTTATTCCATGGCTGAACTGAACTTTCATAGTTCACCATCTCAAGACTTTAAGCTTGATATTCCCAGAGCTCAAAGGTTTGGGAGTTATATTTACATGTATGTGTACTCATAACACTTTTTAACTTTTGATTATTTTGCTTAATTTGTTATATTATAAGTAGATACGAATAAAGAGAGTGGTTTTAACATCAAAAACAGTCTCCAGGTGTGGTCTATAGCTGCTGGTTCATTTAAACTGATATGGTACTGATATGGTATTTAAACTGATATGATACGGTGCTGCTCGTGTTTATGTCTGTAAGAGGGCTCACCCCAGCACCCGGGGGCCCCCATGTTAACACCTTTCTGTCTCTCTGTCACACCTATGCCAAGCAGGTAGAACCAGGGGCCTGCTGGATTTGTGCTGAAATTCCTCGGTATGGTAAAAGTATGATTCAAATGTCAGTAATCCTGCTCAACTAGAGTGAGGAACTATCTGCCTGGGCTTTTTCAAATAACACCCGGGGAAGAGAGTGAGGAACTGTGCTCCAGTCTGTGATGACCGTGGCTGTCAGTGTTTTGAGGGATGGTGTCTCAGGGCCCCACCAAGCGGAACTTCCTACACTGGGAAACATACATCCTGGCCATATCCGCAGGAGCCCAGCAGCCGAGAGGAATAACTGAGACTGAGCGATTTTTGATGATAGTTTTTCTATAGCGTAGCCAGAAATTCATGAGAGATAATCAATTTGGCTATAAGAACTTCAGGAGCTGGCCACAATGCTGCAGGGGCCCTGTGACAGAAACACAGGCCCAAGTAACAGAAACATCCATTGAAATGATTGCAATCTGGCAAACAGTCGTACAGAATCGTACGACTTTAGATTTTATCCTAGCTGAGAAAGGGGGAACCTGTGCTATTATTGACACAGAATGCAGCACCTATATCCCTGATGAGTCTACTAACGTTACATCCCTCTCCAAGCACACTGTCAAGGAGACTGACAGCATCAAGAAAGTAGGGCAGGATTTACACGGGTTCACCGAAGGGTTGAAATGGTGATCTTCAAAGGCCTGTAAGGTAATATGTGGGGCATAGTCCTAATCCTATGTCCTAAAAGTTGTACATATCATTGTTATAATTACTGATGTATGTTGTTTTTCCCCACTGAGAAGTCAAAGCTGTACTCAGTTGCTTTCTCTGTAAAAACGTTACTGCTTTGTTGATCATGTAATGATCTAAAGAAGGGAATGATAAAGTATGTAAAAGGGTTAACACTTCGTTAAACTATAACAGCCTGTTTTTCTGAAAGAAACTGCTGATGATCAACAGATGTACTAAGCCATGCTGAGCCATATTTCTTTTTGAGGGTAGCGAGCTACGGTTTCAGGATGCTTATCTCCTTGTGCACTCATGTGTAGAGATAGGACAGCGTCAGTCTGTTCTGTGTGTGTGAGCCATTATGACTATTTTGTAATTTGTCTTTAGGGGCTGTCATAGTAAATAACTTTGGCTCCATCCAGTCTTGTGTGGGGGAGTATCTGGACAGATAAATCTATTGTGTAAGGGGAATTGGTGGATAGGGTGGGAGCATTCACAGTCTGTTCCTGTCTGAGTGACTAACTGAGTACGCCCCGGGTGCTTGGAACAAAGAGTTTGTACCGTACGGTCTCTGAGTGACTTTATCCGGATTCGACTTCCACTGAATGGGAGTGGTTTTAAAGGGCTGGGCTGCTGGAAGCACATTACCAGACCAGGACTGATTGCAACTGGGTCTGACAGAAGCATAACTGGTCCTTCTGGGGACATTCAGTCTCACTCCAGCTTTTTCCTACCTTCCCTTGTACAGGTACGTAATGTCCAAAGGACGTGTTTTTGAGTAAATGAGACTCACCAAACTTTCTCCTGACTGAATCACCGGGAAATCCGAGTCCCTTGATGCAAAGTTGTTCTCTCCAGTTGCTGTTCTCAGTCCTCGGGTCAATTTACTTGTTGCTGTTCCCTCGTCTTCAGCTGTGGTTTGCTTCCAGTTGGGGTTTTTCTTCAAGTCAACGTCTCACCTCAGGTCTAACTTTAACCAGAGAGATAATGAAGCATGTTAACATTAAAAAGGACAACCAAACATTTCTGCTCCATGTTACTAAGAACAAAACTCACTGAAATTTAAACGATGAATGCAGATATAATGATCTCAGTGAACAATCTTTTATTGTCCCTCACACATCACAAAATGATATGGGATAAGAAGGAGCCATCATTCAGTCAGGAACAGAATTATGTGATTTGATCCATCTAGTCTGCCCCACCATTTACCATGGCTGATTTTTATTCCAACACCATATTCCTGTCTTCCTCCTGTAATCCTGAGCTACTCACCAATCATGAATATATTAATTTGTGTCATAAATATACAAAATGGCAGTCTCAACCAACCTCTGCGGCAACAAATTCCACCGATCAGACATCTCTTAGCCAAAAAATTCTTCTCATCTCAGTTTTAAAGGGAAGCATCTTCATTCTGAGACCGTGCTGTCAGATCACAGACTCTGCGTCTAATGGAAACATCCTCTCCATGTCCACTGTATTCAGGCTTTTCAGCATTCGGAAGGTTTGCTTAACCATACATCCCCCCACCACCCCCACCGTCCCTCTGAACTCCATTGAGCACAGGTCCAAAAACACCAAATGCTCCTCATACATAACATCGATTATTCCTGAGAATATTTTTGTAAACCATGTTAGCAGCAATTGTACTGAACACATTTCCAGGAATAAGAGATAAATTGATACCAGGATAATTTACAGGGTAAGTTGAGATTTCTTTATTTTTCTACTAGCACAGAATGAGCCATTTCCATTTCCAGGTTAATTTCAGGAAATATAAACCATTCCAAGGTAAACATAATAAAAAGAAACTAGAATTATCAGAAATTCTCAGCAGGTAAGGAACAGCTTTGAGAGAGGAACAAACTTTACAATTCAGGGTAATAATGTTTTGTCAGAATGACCAAGCATTTTCAGTTTTTATTGCAGATCTCCAGCAACTTGGGATTCTGCCTGAATTCCACCGAGTGACAGACAGAAGACAGTGAGAGGGGGATTTCGAACACCAAACTCAGGGTCTATTTCTACTCTTGAAAACACAGAACAGCCCATTTACTCACAGCCTGTCCCTGTGAGGATGGAATGGGAACTCATCCTCTCCTCAGACTGGCAGTCATTGCTTCCAAAGGAACTCCAGAAACAAACATCTGATTCCAGACCAGAAATACTCACTCAACTCCTCAAAGCCCAAGCAGCTTGATCCCCGGGTCCACTTTACCTGGATCGAAAACTATGATATCCCAGGACCCAACCTCACAGAGTCACACAGCTTAATCTGCCACTCACCGACCCTGAGAGTCTCACACATTGTCCTCCCATCTCACCCTGGTTAGTGCAATCCGGGATTTCCCACAACCAATGTCCAGCTGCTCGAAGAAAGACATCCATCCAGCCCCAACTATAGAAGCACTGAGCAAAGTCAAAGCCAAAACACAAGCAGTTCCATTTCCCTGGAATGCTGATCACAGGACTAGAGCCCAAGCACCAACTCTCCCAGAACTCTTTGCTGACTGTAATATGATGAAGTGTGTCAGCAGTTACAGTTCACAAAATAGCACTCCCACACCAATGCACAACAGAACTGGTACCTGATGACCCTCTGGTTTTCCAGCTGACAAGAACTGATTCTGGAAATAACTCAGCGAGGCCGAAGGTGTAAAAGAATACCTCACAATGAAGACAAGAAAGATTGCCGATATATATCATTGAAGAGGTGTGATACAGGGTGGACCAAGGTTAACCCAGATAGATGATGCATGTCGCTGAAGTTGGTGGGAGAGAGACTGGACAGAGGTTGAACAAGATGGGCAGGGAATGAGCAGATGGAATGAGGTGGAGAAGAAATCAAGGACGATCAATTATGGTTCTCCAGCAATACACAGATACTGAATTAATACTACACACTACTGTATAAAGGATCTTAAAATGACAAAGTTAGAACAAACAAGAAGAATTTTGCTATATATGCTTTGAACCCTCACCAAATTGCTATCAACACACCATAGAAAGTTTCCCATTCAGACACTTCATGCTTTTCATGGTAACTGCTCTGCCCGTGACTGTGAGGAACAGCAGAGACCTTTGGACCCAGATCAGCACATCACAGAAACCATTCTCACACTAGACTTTCCAGTCCCTCAGGAAAGCAGGTAGTGAAATCAAAGATCCCCACAACCTGGGACATTCTCCTTCCTCACCCACCAGCCAAAAAGCTCAAAGACAAATGCGAGGAGGCTCAGGAAATGAGACAACTTGGGGGAAGTTAACGGGACTCAGTGGCCAACATCAGATTCCCCAACACAACATGGAGGAAGCATCACCTCACATCCGGGGACTCTGACCGCACATCACATGATCTTGAGTCACAAACCAGAGGGCGGGGTAGATCTGTGTTAAACAGCCTCATGTGACCTGTTGGTGGGTCTCCCATTTCAACTCTGTGGAAATAAACTGCCTGGGCTCCTGGTTTGGATCGTTCAATGCAGATTAAGTGACATCTACATATTTTTGAAGAGCCCAGATAATAGGAAAATAAATGAGTAATTGGCCCTCAGTTCAGCACTCACGGCTAACATCGGATCTCCCCACTCGGGATCGGTCTCAATACTCACTGATGGGAAAACGATATCTTTGGCCCGCAGACTGTGATCTGATCCCGGGCTTCCTGACCCAGGAGGGGAGGACCCTTTCCCAATCCCGCAGACGATCCGCTTCAGCACTGAGCAGAAAGGAAAACACCACCCAACCGGAGACAGTGAGCATGCGCGAAGAGTTAGTTACATCTGTGGATAAATGGGAGGGGCAAACAGTATCACGTGACTGGTGGGGTCTCCCTCCCCAGGCAGAGAGTCCAGCTACCCACCACTTCTGTGGAAAGAGACAAACTTGCCGCTCAGATCTCCTCTCACCTTAAATGTATTAGACATTTCAACCCCCAGGAAAAATATATTATCTGTCCACACAGATTCATAATCAGGTTTATTATCACTGGCATGTGGTGTAAACTTTGTTAATTTTGCAGCAGCATTTCAATGCAAGACATAATATAGAAGAAAAAGAAAACACAAAATAAAATAATAAGAATTACAGTTTTTGTATATCTGGGACCATTGCTCATCGTGATTGTTATAAATGACTTGGATGAGGAAGTGAAGCGATGTGTTAGTAAATTTGCTGATGACACAAATGTTGGGGGTGTTGCGGATAGTGTGGAGGGCTGTCAGAGGTCACAGTAGGATACCGAAAGGATGCAAAACTGGGCTGAGAAGTTGCAAATGGATTTCAATCTGGATAAGTTTGATGTTGTTCAATTTATTAGGTCAAACATGATGGCAGAATATAGCATCAATGGTAAGCCTCTTCACAGTGTGGAGGATCAGCGGGATCTTGGGGTCTGAGTCCAGAGGACACTCAAACCTACTATGCAGGTTGACTCTGTGGTTAAGACGACAAACGGTGCATTGACCTTTATTAATCGTGGGATTGAGTTTAGGAGCCGAGAGGTTTTGTTGCAGCTATATAGGACCCTGGTCACACTCCACTGTGCTCACTACAGGTAGAATGTGGAAACCTTAGAAAGGGTGCAGAGGCACGTTACAAGGATGTTGCCTGGATTGGGGAGCATACCTTATGAGAATAGGTTGAGTGAACTCGGCCTTTTCTCCTTGGAGCGACTTATAGAAGTTTATAAGTTTATGAGAGGCATTGATCATGTGGATAGTCAGAGGCCTTTTCCCAGCGCTGAACTGGTTACCACAAGAGGGCACAGGTTTAAGGTGCTGGGGAGTACGTACAGAGGAGATATCAGGGGTGAGTTTTTTTTTTGGTCAGAGATTGGTGGAGAGTGGTGTAATGGGCTGCCGGCAATGTTTATGGATGTGGGCATAATAGGGTCTTTTCGGAGATTTTTGGATAGGTACCTGGCGGCACTGGAGAAAAACTAACTTAGAAAAATAGAGGGCAATGGGTAACTATAGTAATTTCTAAGGTAGGGACATGTCAGCACGACTTTGTGGGCCAAAGGGCCTGTACTGTTCTGTAGTGTTTCTATTATTCTATGAATAAATTAAAAATCATGCAAAAAGCAGAAATACTATATATTTATATTGAGGTCGTGTTCAAGGGTTCAATGTCCATTTGGCTATCAGATGGCAGAGGGGAAGAAACTGTTCCTGTATCACTGAGAGAGTGCCTTCAGGCTTCTGTACCTCTCTCTCTCTCTGATGGTAACATTGAGAAAAGGGCAGCCCTGGGTGCTGGAGTTCGTTAATAATGGACGCTGCCTTTCTGAGACACTGCTTCTAATCCTTTGGTAATCTTATAAACGTCTATTCAGTCTCATCCCAGCCGGCACGTCTCCAGAGAAAACAACTCAAGTTTGTCCAGCCTCTCGTTATAGCTCATGCCCTCTATTCCAGGCAGTGTCCTGGTAAACCTCTTCTGCGCCCTCTCCAAAGCCCCGACATGCTTCAGAGAACGACAGCGACCACAAATGTATGAAGCACTCCAGATGTGGCCTAATTAATCTTATAAAGCTGCAACACAACTTCCAGACTTTTGAACACAATGATAAAGACAACCACACCATTTGCCTTCTTAATCTGTGCAGATCAATCTGTGCGGTCGCTTTCAGGGAGCGATGATCTCGGACTCCAAGATCCCTCTGATCATCAACACTATTCAGGGTCTTGCATTTAACAGTGTACTGTCTCTTTATATTCCACGACCGAGCTGCGAAGATGATCATCACTAATCAAATCTCACTGAGATTTCTCAGGTCCTGTTGAATTTATTGCCAAGTGTACAAGTACGGGAAGGTACAGCTACAGAGAAACACTGACTTGTAGCAGCATCACAGGCAAGTATATTCAGATATCACACGGAACACAAATTATACGATTCTCTGTCAGTAACAGTATAGAAATATGTTTTACGTCATCCTGCTAATAGGACCAGAACAACAGGGGCTGAGCGGCGGCTCATCTCAGAGACCTTGTGAGACCTTCACACCGGACCGACCCCGGCAGATTCTGTGAAGGAAGCGAGGCGAGGCCGCCAGTCCGGGAAAGTTCATCCCCTCCCCCTTCAGGTTTCATCGATCACCTTGTGTTTCTCTCTCCCTTCCCCACCCCCACCTTTTATTCTCCAGTCCTGCCGAAGGGTTTCGGCCGGTTATGTCGACTGTATTCTTCCCCTAGATGCTGCCCGGCCTGCTGAGTTCCTCCAGCATTTTCTGCGCGTTGCTCGCAATTCCAGCAACTACAGATTTTCTTTGTTTGAGTTCAGTAAAGTTAACTCACTACCCAACGTCAGAACTCCCCGATCGGAATCGGCTTCAATACTCACCGAAGGAAAATTGTTGGTGTTGCCCCGCAGAGAATAATCCGTCTCCGGCTCCCCGTCCAAGGGGCCGAGAACCCACTCCCCATCCCGATCTCACCACCGACCCGGTTTCACAAAGAACGAAAAAACAGCACTGCCAAGCCCGGGAATGTGAGCATGCGCAATGTGCTAATTGCGTCATCAGGCGGTGGGCGGGGCCTCGGAAACTAACCCGAAGATGCTTCCGATCTGCGGTAAAACGGGATCACGTGACGAGTGGAGGGTCTCTCAAGTCACCCGTTGACTGTTCCTCGCCCTTCACACCCTGCCCTTCCCACCGCCGCATTTCCCACATTATATTATTATTTCCCCATATTATTTCCAAATTTAAACCAGATACGTATTTAGTTTTTCCCACCATATCTTCCCCGGTCCCGTTCCCTCCAGCCCCAAGTCACAGAGCGCTCAGAGTTAGAGTTTCGATTCCCATCCCAGTCAGAAACTGAACAGACCCAAACCGGAAATGTGCAGGTTTCATTTAAATCAGTCTATGTCAGTAAACACTAATTTCTATTCACATTCCTCCGGCCTCACTGATCAGGATCACTGAATCATTAAGTGAGAAACAGCAGCAGGAGGCCATTCAGCCCTTCTGACCATCAACAAAATGGCGGCTGCTCTCCCTTCTTAGCCACAAACTTCTGCCCGATCCTCTTTTCCTCGATTCCCTTTGGTCTCCACACATCTGCTTTTCTCTGTTTTATGTGAGGACGATCACTGAGTCTTCACCACCCTCTGTGGTGCGGATTTACAAACATTCACCACCCTCAGAGTGGAGACATTTCCCCTCATCTCAGTCCCGCACAGTCCATCCCTGTTTCAGAGACTGGGATCCCTGGTTCAACCGGTAATGATGTTGTGCATTTCAATGTGTTCACCTTTCAGTCCTCGCTTCTCTAAATGAAAGAGTTATCGCATTTGATCTTTCTTCATATGATGACCCCACCACTCCAGGGATTAGTCTGGTGCATCTTCATTGCACGCTTTATAACAAATACTCTCTAACCTCTTTGTTAATCCTCTGTGGAATTAATTTCCATCTTCTGCAGCACCGTGTTGGTCCAACCACTTACTTCCCACCCTTGTCACTATTTCCACCTTCCACCTCCCCCCTCACCTGGATCCACCTCTCACTCCCCAGCTCTTGCCCCATCCCCACCCCTCTCCTCTTTTCTCTGACTATTTCCCGTCTACTCTCAGTCCAGAGGGAGGGTCTCGGCCCGTAATGTTGACGGTCCATTTCCCTCCACAGATGCTGCCCGGCCCACTGAGTTCCTCAGGCAGCATCTTTGTATCCTGGTAAACTAACAGCCTGACAATGTGGACCATGGATACCCCTTCCTCTAAAAGTCATCGAATCACTCAGACGGCTAATCGCTGACAGGAATTATATTTGTTGGTCATTACATTCCAGCTGGATGGAGTTGATGGAGAGTTCGGCGTGTCCCCTTGAAACAGCCGAACGGCCGAGCTCTCTGCACTGTCCCTCCGGCTCCGGCCAGTGGTGGCGCTGTGGGGACCCCCGGCCAGTGTCTTGAGCAGAGGGAGACGCGCAGGCGCGCTGCCGACACTAAGCCTCGCAACTCCGAGCGGCGGTGAGCCGGGGCCGATGTCGGGTTTGTGTAAATCGGGGGCCGGTAGCAGTGAGAAAGGGCCTGGCCCAAGCACTGCCGGGTGGCTGTGGGCTCCAGGCACTCCTCAGCCCCGTTTTTAACTTTGCGACCGAGCCCGGGCTGTGGGATCAATTCCTTGTGGTTCTCCAAGGGGTGAAGGGGATCTGTCCGTGTGTGTGGGTAGAGGTTATCAGTGGAGCGTGGGCGTGGGGTTGTAAGCGTGTTGGGTTCTGTTGCGAGAAAGTGGGATGATTGGACATTCCGTGATACTGGGAGGAGGGTACCGAGACAAACTAAGTTGTAAACAAGGGATGATCTGGTGAACTGGATCAGACAGCTTCGCTCGCATGTCCTTTCAGGAAACAACAATTCTCTCTTCATATTAATGACCGTCTAAGATTGCTGTTCTCGAATATGAGTTACAAGATTGTGTGTTACAGAGCCCCAGAGTCTAGGACAGCTGTCTCCGTCATGGGCTGCAAGTGCAGATTGGGAAGGGGGAGGGTGTGTCAGTGACCCTTGCATCAGGGGACACGGGTTTCTACATCCTCCTGTGAGGTATAAATGTCCTTACAGTGAATTCGGATATGCTGGCATATCGGGAGTCTGAAAGGGAAAGGGAATCAGGAAGGGGCTCAGGACAGAGTTTTAACAGAAGAACATGTTCAGGGGTAAAGGGGTACAGGAGCTGTCTAATAGATCGTTTTATTTATTTATTTTTTGTTTGTGTGAACTCACAGAAGGTGACTGAGGAAGAAGCTTGTTGACGGAGGATACCCAGAGGCGAGCAGGTCAGGCACAGAATCAGGAATTGAATTGAATTGACTTTATTTCATACATTCATGAGGAGTATGTCTCCATCTAAATGTGCAAAGTGCAATCATAGTAATTTATAAGAGTTTATAATAATTAAAACAGACAATGTAATATAGAGTACATTCAAGTCAGCGTCAGTTCATCAGTCTGATGGCCTGGTGAAAGAAGCTGTCCCAGAGCCTGTTGGTCCTGGCTTTTATGCTGTTATGATGGTAGCAGCTGGAATAGAGTGACAGAGATGTTATTTCCTATGTCACGGGTATAGACAGTCGTCTCAAGTGAGGAGTTTGTGTGGAGATGCAGCTTCCCTGGAGGTGGAGGAAAGAGGACACACCAACAGGTGGAACCAGCTGCGGGAAGACATGGTTTGTCAGGTCTGACGATGAGCTGAATGTACCATAACCTTCAGACTGAATCAGAAAACCATTCTGAGGGTATTTGAAATGTCAGAAGCAGGGGAGATGTGATCACATATGCAGAGGGCAGGGTTTGTGTCTACAGAACCTCAGTGAGATGGTTCAAGTGCAGGGTTGAAAGCACAGTGTTTGGTGCGGGATTTAATCACTGATTGTGACACTGTGAGAGGGTTAGTTTTGCTGTAAGGCAGCAACATTAATGGAAGACACAGGAACTTCATCAATTGCCAGTTATTTAGCAGAAGTGACCAATCTCAATGCTACCTTGACAGAAACAGATACTTCCAATGGTGACAAAGGGGTTCAGTCTGGATTATTTTAGGTTGGAGAGGGGTGTGGAGTTTTGAAATCAATGCCTTGCGGTGCCACCATCGGTAATTTAGCATGTCCGGAGCGGTGGATCACACAGCACGGAAACAGGCCTTTGGCCGACCATACCTGTTCTGACCATCCACTCACTGTCTACACTGGTCCCATTTATCAGCACTTGGTTCACAGCCGACTGTATCTCGGCAGTTTCAATGCTCATCCTCTTCGTAAATGTTGTGAAGGGACCTGCCTCCACCACCACCTCGGGCAGTGAGTTCCAGATTTCAGCTACCCTCTGAGTGAGAAATCTCCTCCTCAGATCCCTCTGAACCACTTCATCCTCTGCTTAAATCCATGCCCTCTGATCAGTGACATCTCTGTCCCAGGATCGTGGCCGATATGGGCATCAGTGAGTTCTTTCATACGGTTCAGCATGGTAAGTTGCTGTCGAAAGTTAGATCACACGGGGTCCAGGGAGAGCTGGTTAACTGGATGCACAGTTGTCTTGATGGTAGGAAGCAGAGAGTGATGGTGGGAGGCTGTTTATTGGACTCGAGGCCCGAGCCCAATGAGGTTCCCCAGGGTTACACCCCATTGCTCTCATTATTCATTGATATTTAATTATATTTGGATTTGCATAGTTGGTTGAATTCTGTGCTCTACTTGATCTTTCATCGATCATGTTACTATTCTAAAGATTTGCTAAGTATTCTTGTAGGAAAAGATATCTCATGGTTTTATGTGGTATCTGACTATATAAAAGTTATGTACTCTGATAATAAAATTTACTTTGAACATCAACCATTGCTACTTGTCATCTGGATCAGTAATCTGGTTAAGAATATACAGGATATGGAGAGTAGGTTTGCAGCAAGTTAAAACGATTAATTTTTCTCAAAAAATATTAAGTATAAACACTCCGCTCTGTTTCCCTCTCCACATTCAACCACCCCTCCCTTTACTGTCTTCTCTCTCTGCCCCGTCCACTCTCTCATCCTGACATTTCACATAAGTTCCGTGTGAAAGTGAATTATTTTCAGGGAATCTGAAGGGGAATTCTTCACTTTGGTGAAGAGGTTGGTGAGAGTGTGGAATGAGCTGCCAGTGGAAGTGGAGGATGTGGGTTTGATTTAGACACTAAAGAGGGATTTGGGTGAGGACGTGGGTGGGAGGTGTATGGAGGCTCTGATGCAGGTAGCTGGAAATGGGCAGTAACAACAAAAACAGGTCAGCATTGACTAGAAGGGCTGATAGGCCTGTTTCATTGCTGCTTGGCTCTGTGATTCTAATAATATTGTGGTTTGTAATTTCCACAGTTAGTACATTCTACTAATATCCGAACCCAGAAATTTGCCCAAACAAGAATTGAAAGACTCTTGGCTGGCTAAAAAAAGTGTTTGCAAGCTGTGATACTTGCCAAAGGGGGTGCTACTGAAAATGTAGGGCGCCCAAACATTTGCTTCTGGCCCTTTTCCTTTTTTTTGTTATTTTGAAACTGTAATAGATTGAAATAAAAATGTAATCTTGCTTAAATATTAAAGAAATGTGTCATCTCTAACTTTATGCCTTTTGGAAATCAGGTTGTCTTTTACTCGCTGATCTATTCACATTAGCAGAACTTTTGACAGGGGGTCAAAAGCAAGGAAAATCATTGGGAAAATCAGATCGCTACTGGAAGAGTGGATTGGGAAAATCAGTTCTGCACTGGATCTCAAGAGAGAGAATTTCTAGAATGTCTATGAGATGGCTTTTTAGAACAGCTTGTTGTTGAGCCCACTAGGGGATCGGCTGTACTGGATTGGGTATTGTGTGATGAAACAGAGGTAATTAGAGAGATGGAAGTGAAGGAACCCTTAGTGATGACAACATGATTGAGTACACTGTGAAATTTGAGAAAGAGAAGCCAAAATCAGATGTGTCAGTATTTCAGTGGAGTAAAGGAAATTACAGTAGCATGAGAGAGGAACTGGCCAAGGTTGACTGGAAAGGGACACTAGCAGGGAGGACGGCAGAGCAGCAGTGGCTGGAGTTTATGCGAGAAGTGAGGAAAGTGCAAGACAGATATATTCCAAAGAAAACTAAGTTTTCGAATAGATAAAGTATGTAACCGTGGCTGACAAGAGAAGTCAAAGCCAAAGTAAAAGCAAAGCAGAGGGCATACAAGGAAGCAAAACTTAGTGTGAAGACAGAGGATTGGGAAGTTTTTTTAAAAACTTACGAAAGAAAAGTATGGTCATTAATAGAGAAAAGAAGAACTATGAAAGAAAGATAGCAAATAATATCAAAAAGGATACTAAAGTCTTTTTCAAGTATATAAGGAGTAAAAAAACAGGTGAGGTAGATATAGGACCGAAAGAAAATGATGTTGGAGAAATTGTAAATGGAGATAAGGATATGGCGGAGGAACTGAACTGACTCCATGGGTGTATATGCAATTATGATAAGAAATACAGACCATAAAACTTAAATGACAAGCTGGCTCAGAAAAATAAATCATCACTCTGGATGAAAACATTAACCAGTGAAATGTGTATGACCCTCCATGGGAGACATCCCAATGATCTGAGCAGACGAGATGGTGACAAGGAAGCATCGAGCACCTGACTGAGAGTTGGAGACTTCTTCCCAGAAACAGAGGAGTTCCTTGCAGAAATACAGGACGAGGTGGGTAACAAAAGTAAAACAAATCGAAACTTCATGAAATACAAACAAACAAAGCAGTAAGTGCAGAAAAGGCCAAGCGAAACCAGACACAGTCCAACACATTCTAGAATCCTGCAGCAGTTTAACTCAATCTGATTACTTACGCAGGTACAATCAAGTGGCAAATATCTTTCACCAAAATCTTGCTTTAAAATACAAACTCATGAATGCCCTCCATCACCTCATGAAAACACCATAAATTCAAGCCTGATCCAGTTTTAGAGCTAAAATCTTGCAAATTATATGATCATCAATACATTATTTCAGATAGGTCAATCCATCTGGTTATAATATTACAGGATAAACAAGCAGGAACAACTCCCCCAATAGATAAAACCATTCCTAACACACATGTTCCTCAACCAGTGGAACACCTCACCACAGGTAGTGTTTGTGTCGTCAGTCAGATAACCTAATTACTTTCTCTGTCAATCTGCTTCCAAATGTCATTCGTTGACATGCCCTGTTGCTGAATCCACTCTCCTCATCATACGTTCTTACCCCGAACATCGTCCAGGGCCCCAAATTCTGCTCTGTGCAGACCTGCCTCTGGTTTCTGACCCAGCTTCATTGAAAATCCAATTGATGACTTCCCACTCTGCTTTCAGTCTTTAGAGGACAGTGGTGTTCGCTAACAACATTTTAGAAGTGGGGAAAGTGACCCATAATGTGGACATGAGTCGTGATTAAGGAGGTTAACTCCCAATGTCATTCTTCCTCTGCCCAGAGATTAGAGGGGCAAAGAACATCTCAGACAGATGCGCAGTCAGCTCGACTTCTTCAGTCTGCAAGAAATTCAAGGGAAACATATTCACCCACAGAGTGATGACTATTTGGACCTCATCCCAGGGAGAGAGAGAGGTGAACAACAGGGGAGGATTTGAAAGATCTGTTGTGGAACAGAATCACTGGCAGGGTTCAGCCAGCCTGAGTTGACTCTCTACTGTACACTAGGTGTGTTATAAATTCACTAAGTAACAGAGACAGTGCTTAAGATAGAACTGATTCATTTGTCACAGATCTAGTCCCATTAAAGGTGAATATGCAGCAGAGGAAACTCCTCCCATGCCCAGTGACCAGGGTGCAGAACTGGGTGTGGTGAGCAGCAGCAATAATTGCAGAGTTCAACACTTACAATCACTCTCAAAATAGCATTCAGCAATGGTGATGGACAAATATCCAGCATGAAGCTTATTGAAACTTTCTCCCCTGTGTGAACCCGCTAGTGTGTTGTAAGTGTAACACACTGTAAGGTTTCACTGCTAATGTAATGACTTCTCTGTAATGTTTCACTGCTGAGGTAGTGGTTTCTCTGCAGCAGCAATGTTTAGGATACAACTAGAGATAACAGGGTTTTGGAGTGCTGGGCTGTCCAATGACAGAAATGTTCTTTCTTGTGAGTCTGAATGAGAGAATTTCATGGGCTTTTGCTGTGGAGAGATGAGAAGCCACAAATGGGGAGAGTGGGCCCTTTTTTTTACTTTACTAACCCTATAGTCAAAGTAAGAATTATGAATCACATCTTGTGTACTGTTTGTTATTTTGGGGTATTGATTTGTAACAAGGGACGCGGCGCAGCATCCACACACATTTGGCCGAGCTAGGGGGCTATCACCCCCTATATTAAGCTGCTAGCCGGAGTGAGAGTTACATAAGGTTAGATGACTGAGTGAATACATTCCCACATTAACAGGAGGTTAACGGTCTCTCTCCAGTGTGAACTGACTGGTGTGTCAGTAGGCGAGATGACCGAGTGAATCCCTTCCCACAGTCTGAGCAGGTGAATGGCCTCTCACCTGTGTGAATTCGCTCATGTACCTTCAATTGAGATGATTGAGTGAATCCCTTCCCACAGAATATGCAGGTGAACGGCCTCTCCCCAGTGTGAACTGACTGGTGTGCTTGTAGGCCAGCTAACTGTGTGAATCCCTTCCCACAGTCTGAGCAGGTGAATGGCCTCTCCCCAGTGTGTACTCGCTGATGTACCTTCAATTGAGATGACCGAGTGAATCCCTTCCCACAGTCTGAGCAGTTGAATGGCCTCTCCCCAGTGTGAACTAAATGGTGTGCTTGTAGAGTAGCTAACTGAGTGAATCCCTTCCCACAGCCTGAGCAAGTGAACGGCCTCTCCCCAGTGTGAACTCGCTGATGGACTTTCAGTTGAGATGACGAAGTGAATCCCTTCCCACAGTCCAAGCAGGTGAATGGCCTCTCCCCAGTGTGAACTCGCTGATGTACCTTCAGTTGAGATGACCGAGTGAATCCCTTCCCACAGTCTGAGCAGGTGAATGGCCACTCTCCAGTGTGAACTGACTGTGTGTCAGTAGGCAAGATGATAGAGTGAATCCCTTCCCACAGACTGAGCAGGTGAATGGCCTCTCGCCAGTGTGAACTAAATGGTGTGCTTGCAGGCTAGATAACTGTGTGAATCCCTTACCACAGTCTGAGCAGTTGAACGGCCTCTCGCCAGTGTGAACTGACTGGTGTGCTTGCAGGCCAGTTAACTGTGTGAATCCCTTCCCACAGTCTGAGCAGGTGAACGGCCTCTCCCCAGTGTGAACTCGCTGATGTACCTTCAGTTGAGATGACAAAGTGAATCCCTTCCCACAGTTTGAGCAGGTGAATGGCCTCTCTCCAGAGTGAACTGACTGATGTACCTTCAGTTGAGATGACCGAATGAACCCCTTCCCACATTCTAAGCAGTTGAACGACCACTCTCCAGTGTGAACTGACTGGTGTGCTTGTAGGTTAGCTAACTGTGTGAATCCCTTCCCACAGTCTGAGCAGGTGAATGGCCTCTCCCCAGTGTGAACTCGCTGATGTACTTTCAGTTTAGATGATGAATTGAATCCCTTCCCACAGTCTGAGCAAGAGAACGGCCTCTCCCCAGTGTGAACTGACTGGTGTGCTTGTAGGTTAGCTAACTGTGTGAATCCCTTTCCACAGTCTGAGCAGTTGAACGGCCTCTCCCCAGTGTGAACTCGCTGATGTACCTTCAGTTGAGATGACGAAGTGAATCCCTTCCCACAGTCTGAGCAGGTGAACGGCCTCTCCCCAGTGTGAACAGACTGGTGTGCTTGTAGGCCAGCTAATTGTGTGAATCCCTTCCCACAGTCTGAGCAGGTGAATGGCCTCTCTCCAGTGTGAATTCGCTGATGTATCTTCAGTTGGGATGAGTAGGTGAATCCCTTCCCACATTCCGAGCAGGTGAACGGCCTCTCCTCAGTGTGAACTCGCTGATGTACATTCAGTTGAGAAGACCCACTGAAACCATTCTCACAGTCTGAGCAAATGAACGGCCTCTCCCCGTGTAAAATTACCTCTTTGCCAGTCGGTCAGATGACCAAGTGAATCCCTCCCCACAGCCTGAGCAGGAAGGATGATCGAGTGAATCCCTTGCTCCACTTCTTAAATATCTGGACAGAGACAGCAAAATTGGTGTGTTGTGTTCGAGATTCCCGTAGATAAATTCCTTGTTCTTAGCCTGTAAGAAGATTTACAAAATCCATCAATGTGTGTGGGGCAACTTTTCATATGAGATCACTTGAGTTGTCAAAGTGTGATCTGGCAACACACTTTTACAGTGAAGTTCAACCCAAGTTGGAAAGAGAAATCATCTTCTAACTGGGCACAGTGCTGGTACCTGGAATGACCATCAAACTCTCTGATGCTCTTCCTGTCTCTTTAAGAATGGGGCATCTCTCCCATCTCCAATCTGTGACCTGGCTCAGTTTGACTCTTGCCATTGATATTGGTCCTCTTCCCACTGAGCAGCACGGGCTCCTGGCCCCACAGTAACTGAAATACTCTCACACAAATAGCCTGCAGTGCATTCCACGCACCCACCACTCTCTGGGTAAAAATCTTACCCCTGACATCCCCTCGGTATCTATTTCCAAGCACCATAAAACTATGCCCCTTCGTGTTAGCCATTTCAGCCCTGGGAATAAACCTCTACCTATCCACATGATCAATGCCCCTCATCATCCTATACACGTAAAAAAGGCTCTAAACATAAACAAGGACATTATACATAGCTTTGGGAAATTGTCAGAAGTATACAAGATTATGAGGGTATAGGGTAAATGCAAGCAGCTTTTTCCACTGAGGTTGGGTGGGATGGCAACCAGAGGTCATGGGTAAGTGGGGAAGGTTAAAATTTAATGGGAACATTTGGAAAAGCTCTTTACTGAAATGGTCGTGAGAGTATGGAATGACATGTCAGCACAAGTGGTGAATACGAGCTCGGTTTCACCATTTCAAAGAGGTTTTGATGGAAGCCTGGATGGTAGGTGTATGGAGGGTGATGGGTTCGGTGCAGGTAGTTGCAATAGACAGCTTAAATGTTTTTTTGGCATTGACTAGATGGGCCAAATGGCCTGTTTCCATTTTGAACGTCTCCATTATTCTATGACAGAGAAGCTGGACAAACTTGTTTGGAAGGGAAAAGGTTGGTGTGACAACGGAGCAGCAATGGCTGGAGTTTCTGGGAGCAATTCGGCAGCTGAGTGATCGACATATCCCAAAGAAGTGAAAGCACTGGAAACCAGGAGGACACAACCATAGTTGAATTGAGAAGCTAAAGCCAACATAAAAGCCAAAGAGAGGGCAAACAAAAGAGCAAAAGCTATTGGGAAGCTAGAAACCAACAGAAGACGATGAAAATGTTCAGATGAGCTCAGGGCATGGATGATGATTAATGAGTCTTGGTAGCACCCAATAGTCTGAGGCATTTAAAGGAACAAAATATCTGGGGCTTCAATATAGCCAGAAAGCCAAGATACCCTGCACCAGTTACGTTTCAACTGTTACATTGTTAGGCACATACAAACACCATATCCTCAAAATTGCACTTCTGAAGGCCTCCCACTTACAATGTACTCCTTTGTCAGTAAACAGCTTGTCCCAATCCACACTTGTCAGATCCTTTCTGATACCATCAAAATTGACCTTTATCCAATATAGAATCTCAACCCATGGTCCAGACCTCTCTTTTTTCATCTTTTTTTTGAATTTCATGGCATTATGATCACTAACTTCTGTCACCAGCCCTGATCATTGCCGAACAGCTTTTTGCACACTTCTACATCAGGAATTTTACGTACCAATTAAGGGCACATTTGACAAACTTTACCCCATCTAGTCCTTTTACAGTATGGGAGTCCCAGTCAATATATGGAAAGTTAAAATCGCTTACAATCTCAACCTTTGTTTCTTGGCATGGTCTGTGACCGCTCTGCAAATTTGTTCCTCTAAATCCCTCAGACTGTTGGGTGCAACCAAACCCCTATAATGGCCACAATATCATAATTCCCTGTCCTGACCTCATCTGGCTTTCCTACAATGCTTCTTGCATTGTGCTATACACGGCTCAGCACATTCATTGCACCATGCTCAACCATTTGATTGCTGACTCTGTCTGAGGTCTGAACAATATCTGACTGGTATCAAGAAAACAAACTCTCCCTCATTATCACAAAAACAAAGGAGCTGATTGTGGAGGACAGGAGTAGTGGAGACACAGACAAGGGTGTCACTCTGGGACTAGTGAACAACCGACAGCTTCTCCAGTTTCCGAATCCCCAGTAGTGGGCAATTAATCTGGACTCCACCGAGTTTGAACCCCTTCCGTCAGCGGCCGACCCTCATGTGACTCTGTGCTATGACACTACGGGGTGCTCATTGAGGAAAGCCAATATTATGCACCCCTCGAGCGAGAGAGGTTCCCAGTCATGGTGATTGGACAGGATTAAGGAAAAGAGGGCAGCACATTACTGGCTGAAGTTCCGGATTTCCTTTGGTGACAGACAGGACTGGTGGCTCCCCGTACCATCGTTAGTGTTTGCCCTGGGTTCAAGTCAAAGTGCCTAGAGTTCATTGCCTTCACCCTGAGGAAACAAGCCTCCAGCACCAAGGGAGACTGGCAAGATTTGGCCGTGGGCCAACTCCGATACTGGAAGGACATTGAGGTGAAGACGGGACATCTGGTAAGACTCTCTTTTAAAATTGACTGAACCCAAGACATTGCACACAATCTCTGCTCAATTTCAGGCAATGAAGTTGACTGCACCAACTGCCCCCTGTCTGAATCACCGTGAAAGGACAGACTCTCCCATCCCTTCCTCAAAACCCCCTCTAGCCCGAGGTAACGTTCCTTGAGGATGGAAGCTCTTTTGTGGATCCAGCAGGAAAACGATATTCTGACTATACAATAGTGACGGACAGTGAAGTAATTGAGAAGGCCTCTTTTGAAGCAGCTGTCTCCGCCCAGAAGGCTGAGCTGTTTGCTCTGACTCGTGCCTGTATCCCAGCAACAGACTAAAGTGGGAACGTTTACACAGACTCCCGTTATGCATTTGGAACTGTACATGTCTACGGGGCTCTCTGGGAACATGGGGATTCCTGTCTTCCTCTGGCCACCCCATTAGTAATGCCACCTTTGTAAACAACTTACACACCGCTCTACAGCTATCTCGAGCTTTGGCTGTTATTTAATGAGCGGCCTACACCCACATGTTGACTGAGTCACTAAATGCAATGCTTTAGCGGATGAGACAGCGAAAAGTGTGGCACAATCCTAGTAGTTGTAGTCTCCTCGGGTTCCCATCAGGCAACCCTCTGTGTCATAAGCAGAACAGGTTTGCCAGACATACGGGAGGTACATACTTTTCATGGGGACATCTCTGAGCAGCAGCGCAAATTGTGGTCCCAGATGGGGTGCTAGAAAGAACCCAACCTAGCTATTTGTATTACTCCAGCGGGACAGGTTTGTGTTCCTACACAGTTTTTACCAATATTGGTCGATCATATACATGATTTGACACACCTGAAAGGAGGGAATGGTTGGTAACCTGTACCCTGCACACCGGGTACGAGTCCCTTGCCAGGTGGACCCTTTTTGTGTCTACAAGTTGATTTTATTGAATTGCCTAGAGTACATTGCTATAGATACTGTTTAGATATTATAGATGTGTTTAGTAGATGGGTTGAAGCTATTCCAACTACCAATAATACTACTATGTCTGTTGTGAAGTTATTATTATGGGAAATAATTCCCAAGTATGGCCTGCCAGAGATGCTGAGCTCTCACAATGGCCCACACTTTGTGGTGAAAGTATACGAAGGGGTACCAAACGAACTAGCTATCAAGCAACAATTCCACGGTGTACACCACCCACAGGCCGCTGGGAGAGTGGAAAGAGCCAATGGCACTCTGAAGAGTAAACTGGCCAGACTAACAGCGGAGACTGGACTCACTTGGTTGAAGGTCCTACCATTAGCCTGATTCCACATGAGGGTTACCCCACAGGGGAAAACAGGGTTGTCACCAGCTGAAATCATTTCCGGATGGCCCATGAAGACACCCTGGGAACTAAGGCCTTGTGTACCATTGCTCCCAGAAAGTCTACCAGCAAAATTGGATATGCATATCTGAAGGGAAGAGATTGGGAAATATGTATGTCAACTAACCAAAATTTTCCAAGCATTACATTCACAGGTGTGACAGGCTTACAAGGAAGAGAACTACCCCACAGAGAGGAGTGACTATCCCACCATAGAACCTGGGAATTTTGTCCTAATCAGAACTGTGATTGAGGAAAACTCTGACCTCAGTGGACAGGACCATATCAGGTGTTACTGACCACTCCCACGGCTGTGAAACCGAAGGGGCAATCTGGATGGATACATTGAACATACTGAAAACGTGTTACAGAAGGAACTGAGGAGAAGGGCTCTCTCGGACAAGGAAAATGTATTCGTTGATAGTGGTCTTTGTGTTTTGCCTTATTGCTCAAACAATATCCGTGGGCCCCCATGTTAACACCTTTCTGTCTCTCTGTCACACCTATGCCATACAGGCAGAACTAGGGGCCTGCTGCGTTTGTGCTGCAATTCCACAGCATGGTAAAACTATGTTTCCAATGTCAGTAATTCCGCTCAAACAGAGTGAGGAACTCTAAGCCTGGGATTTCTCAAATAACACCCGGGGAAGTGAGGTGAGGAACTGCGGTCCAGTCAGAGATGACAGTGGCTGTCAGTGTTTTGAGGGATGGTATCTCAAGTTCCCATCCAATGGAATTTCCTACACTGGGAAACATGAATCCTGGTCTTAGTTGCAGGTGCCCAGCAGCAGAGAGGAATAACAGATTGAGTGCTTTTGGATGATCGCTTTTCTCGCCTATGGAGTAGCCAGGAATTCACGAGAGACAATCAATTTACCTACAGCACTTGAGGAGCTGGCCACAACACTGCAGGGACCCTGACAGAAACACAGGCCCAAGTAACAGAAATATCCACCGAAATGATTGCAATCTGGCAAACAGTCCTACAAAATTGTAGACTTTATCCCAGCTGAGAAAGGGGGCACCTGTGCTATTATTGACACAGAATGCTGCACCTATATCCCTGATGAATCTACTAACATTACATCCCTCTCCAAGCACACTGCCAAGGTGATTGATAGCTACTAGATAGAAAGCAGGGCATGATTTACATCGGTTCACTGAAGGATCGAAGTGGTGGTCTTTGAAGGTATGTTCAGTAATACATGTAACAGGATATTGCATTATGACCTAATAGTTGTCCATATCATTGTTATAAATACTGTTGTACACTGTTTTTTTTTCCCACTGATAAGTCAATGTTGTACTCATTTGCTTTCCCTGCAAAAAATTACTGCTTTGTTGATCATCTAATGATCAAAAGGAGGGAATGATAAAATGCGTAAAAGGGTTAACACTTTGTTAAAAAATAGCAGCCTGTTTTTCTGAAAGAAACTTCTGATAATCAACAGATGTGCTAAGCCATGCTGAGCCATATTTCTTCTTGAGGGTAGCTAGCTAGGGTTTCAGGATGCTTATCTCCTTGCACATTCACATCTAGAGATAGTACAGCTTCAGTCTGTTCTGTGTGTGTGTAAGCCATTATGACTGTTTTGTACTCTGTCTTTAGGGGCTCCAGCTTGTCATGTAGTAAATAACTTTGGCTCCAGCATGTCTTGTGTGGAGGGTATCTGGACGGATATATCAGTGGTGTAAGGGGAATTGTCAGTCAGTTAGTGGATTGGGCGGGAACAGTCATCAACTGTTCCTGTTTGAGCGACTAACTGAGTAAGCCCAGGGTGCTTGGAATAAAGAGTTTGTACTTATACAGTCTCTCAGTGACTTTATCCAGATTCGACTTCCACATAATGGGAGTGGTTTCAAAGGGTTGGGCTGCTGGATGCACATTACCAGACCTGGAGTGATTGCAACTGGGTCTGACGGAGGCATAACTGGTACTTCTGGACATGTTCAGTCTCACTCCAGCTATTTGCTACCTTCCACTGTACAGGTATGAAATGTCTAAAGAACAGGAAGTAAGACTCACCAAAATTTCTCCTGACTGAATCACTGGAATCTCCGAGTCAGTTGGGTTCTCTCTGATTGATGCTCCCAGTCTTCGGGTTGGTTCACTAGTTGCTGCTCCCTCGTCATCAGTCGTGGTTTTCCTCCAGTTGGGGTTTTTCTTCAAATAAATCTCTCACTGCAGGTCTAACTTTAAATTGAAAGATAATGAAACATATTAACAACAAAAAAGAGAACCAAACATTTCCGATTCATGTTATTAAGAACAAAACTCACTGAAATTTAAATATTGAAGGCAAATATACAGTAATGATCTCAGTGAGCAATCTTTTATTGTCCTACACACGTCACAAAACGATATGGAATCAGAAGGAGCCATCGTTCAGTCATGGTCAGGCAGAAGGAACAGAATTAGATGATTCGATCCATCTGATCTGCCCCATCATTCAACTATGGTAGATTTTTATTCCAACACCATATTCTTGCCTTCCTCCTGTACCCTGTAGCTACTTAGCAATCTTTAATGTATTAATCTCCCTCATTAATATACCCAAACGGCAGCCTCTACCAAACTCTGCGGCAACAAATTCCACACTTCAGACACCTTTTGGCCAAAAGATTTTTCTCAACTGAATTTTAACAGGAAGCATTTTTATTCTGTGACGGTGCTGTCAGATTACAGACTCTCCGTCTAATGGAAACATCCTCTCCATGTACACTGTATCCAGGCTTTTTGGCATTCGGTATGTTTAACTCCATCGACCACAGGTCCGGAGACATCAAATGCTCCTCATAAATGAAGCCGATCGTTCCTGATATTATTCATGTTAACCTTGTTACCAACACGCCACGTGATCCTCCGTCACAAAGCGGAGGGCGGGGCGGATCTGCGGCACGCAGCCTCACGTGACCTGTTGGTTGGTCTCCCATTTCAATTCTGCGGAAACAGACAGCCTGGGCTCCTGGTTTAAATCGTTCAAAGCAGATTAAGTGAAGTCGACATATTTTTGCCGAGCCCATATAACTGGAAAATAAATGAGTAATTGGCCCTCAGTTCGGGGCTCACGGACAACATCGGACCTCCCTGCTCGGGATCGGTCTCAGTACTCACCAATAGGAAAGTGATATCTTCAGCCCGGAGACAGTAATCCAGATCCCCGGCTCCCGGATATACGAGACGAGAAGCCTTTCTCGATCCCGCAGACTTCAGCACCGAGCGTTAAGGAATACACCGCACACCCGGAGACAGTGAGTATGCGCGAAGTGTGGTACGTCATCAGGAGGGCGGGGCCACAGAAACGGCCCCGCGATGTTGCCCTCCTACGGTTTAATTGGGGGGGTAAACTGCATCACGTGACCGGTTTTGGTCTCCCACCCCAGAGAGATCCTGATACCCGCTACTCTGTGGAAAGAAGCAAACTTGCCGCTCACATCTACTCTCACCTTAAATGTGTTAGACATTTCAACCCCCAGGAAAAATATATCGTCTGTCCACTCTGTCTATTCCTTTCGTAATCTTATAAACGTCCATCCAGTCTCATCCAAGCCTGCGCCGCTCTGGAGAAAACAACACAAGTTTGTCCAACCAGGTCGGGCTGCATCCGTCGAAACGAGCAGTCAACGTTTCGGGCCGAGACCCTTCGTCAGTGCTGAGTTCCTCCAGAGTGTGTGTACGTGTTGATTTGACCACAGCATCAGCAGTGTACTTTGTGTTCGTCCAATCTCTCGTTATAGCTCATGCCCTCTAATCCAGGCAGGGTCCTGGTAAAACTCTTCCCCGCCCTCTCCAAAGCCCCGACATCCTTCCAGAATGGGGGCGACCAGAACTGTATGAAACACTCCAGATGTGGTCTAACTAGTTCTATAAAACTGTGTTACGAGCTGTAACGTTTTAGAAACGAACCAGCAGCAATAGAGTTCACACTGGAGTCTGGTTTTGATGGTTAAAACACTGTTTATTAGTATTTACTTAAACATAGTAACTTAACGAAAGTTAACAGTGTCAAGTGGATATATGTGTAAATATAATTCTCCAGACTATCGAGCCTGAGGAAACAAAGCTTAGAGTCTTGAGATTGTAAAGTAGGAAAGTTCAGAAATCCACGGAATAAATGATGGGAGAGAGATATTTGTGATCCAGAGTGAAATGTAGAGAAAAGGCGGTTACTTCAAAATAACCGTCGACGAAGTTCTTATCCGTTGAATCCGTCCACATACGAGTTATCAGCGAAAGTGACCTGTCACAGGAATACCGTCTTCCAGGGGTTACCACACAACATACCCCGGCAAAGGTTAACACAACATATTCCAAACCGCACTCCTATGGATTATACGAAGTGACAGCCACACACATTCGTTGTGGTTCCGTGTACCGATGATCAACCCATTCTTGTGGGCATAGGAGAGTTCCAAGTCTCAGCTGCGACTAACTGAAGCTATCAGTTTTTCCAGTCTCTCTCTCTCTCTCTCTCTCTCTCTCTCTCTCTCTCTCTCTCTCTCTCTCTTTAGACTGGCCGACTGCCTGTCTGCAGATCGCTTTCTCTCTCTGATGGTTCAGTCCACAGTCAGCGCTGTCAGCCTGTGACTGACGTCATAGTCCCGCCTCCTCACGCCGGCGCTCTTAAAGAAACAGTCACAGTACGACCGCAGGCTCGTAACAGCCGCAACACAACTTCCCGACTTTTGAACTCAGTGCTTCAACTAATAAAGACAACCATGCCATTTGCCTTCTTAACCACCCGATCAATCTGTGCAGTCTCTTTCAGGGAGCGATGAACTTGGAGTCTAAGATCCCTCTGATCATCACCACTGTTCAGGGTTTTGCATTTAACAGTGTACTGTCTCATACATTCGACCTACCGAGCTGCCAAGATGATCATCACTAATCAAATCACACTGAGATTTCTCAGGTCCTGTTGAATTTATTGCCAAGTGCACAAGTACGGGAAGGTACAGGTACAGAGAAACACTGACTTGTGGCAGCATCACAGGCAAGTACTTTCAGATAACACACGGAACATAAATTATACGATTCTCGGTCAGTAACAATCTATAAATATGTTTTATGTCATCAACAATATATAAAATACATTGCGTCATGATCACTATTAAAATGTGCATTTTGTGTCAATAACAGACTTGGAAATGTTGAATTTGGTCCCTGTCTCTCCATTCCTCCTGTAATCCACAACCAGCTCCATTGTTTTTGTCACAATGAGGGAGAGGTTGTTTTCTTGACACCACTGTGTCGGGGTGATGACTTCTCTGTACGCTGCCTCGTTATTAATTGGTATTCGGCCGATCAATGTAGTGTGGTCAGCAAATCTAATTAGCAGATTGGAACCCGCCACTGCAGCCCCACAGTGCACTATGTAGTGATTGCAAAGCTACGAAATTGCATGTGAATAGCCTCCCCTCCCTCAACTCCACTCTTTCTGCGTCACCAGCAGACTGGGACATCTCACATCTCGCTGTCTCCGCCAGGACATTAAACTGTGAACAACTGTGGTCAGGGACTGATCTCTGGGGTACTCCAAACGCTACCTCCTTCCAGTCTGAAAACGACCCACTCATCCAGCCACACACTACCGGCAGTTTATCGACCTCCAACGAAAAAGCCTAATCACCTACTCCCGATGTTCAATACCATTGCTGACTCTGAGTTTACCACCGTCAAATACCAGGAGGGACATAATAATCAGAAAGTCTCTAGTCACAGCCGTGTAAATAAAATGTGATCTCAGTGGGTGTGTGGCGCATGCTCAGAATGCGAAGGAGACGGACAGACTGAGCCAAGTCACAGACTGATGTAGGGGAGGAATGATCCATTTTGATACAGAGAGGGAAGCGGAGAGTTTGATGTTGTGCCTGATGCCGGAACTGCAGCCAGTTCGAAGATAAATTTTTGTTCCTCCTTATTTATATGAAGGCACCATGGAAACTAAATAATCTGAGTGGAAATATTGTCCTTCACCTACCGACGTGCTTTGTAAGCTTTTAACAGTGTAGAAAAGACAAAGAATTTGTGAATGGGAATCACAAACACAACAGCACGATAGTTCCGCTGTATCTGTCAGTTCACCAGCGCTTGAATGCCGCCGATCCTTGAATGTGGAGGCGGAGATGCTGGAGAAGACAGCGCCCCATTCGCTACAAGGAGAGCCCGAACATGTGTCCATGTCCGTGATCTGATTGGATACATCGCCATGACGTTGATAGCACTGTGACGTCATTCACTGGCTCTCATTTTGGAAAGGATTCCGTCGGCCATCGCAGATACACCAACAGCTTCGCTCTGGGAAGCGGCCGTTCACCTGCTCCGTGTGTGTGAAGAGACTCATTCAGTTAACCCACCTTGTGATGCTCCGGTGAGTTCACAATAAATAGAGGCCACATTTCTGTCCGGAGTGAGCAAAGAGTTTTCCTCAATCATCCCAGCTGCGGCAACACCAGAAACTTCACATCAGGGAGGAAGTTCAAATCAGCTCCGTGTTAAATGTTTAACCATCACGGTGACTGAAGGCAGCTGCAGGTTCATGAGCGACTGTTACTGTCAGATTCTGCAGTTCTTGCGGCTGCTCATCGCACCCAGGACTGAATCCTGGTCACTGAGCATTGGAGGAGTCTGTTCTGCTGATGTTAGCCTTAAACTAGACTGGCGTTTAATATTGTGGATCTGTGAAAGATAAATCAGTTCTGTATCAAATCCCGTGTCTCGCTTGAGAGGCCACTCAGCCCAGCTGGTCCCTGCCCATATTTCTGTTCCATATCAGTGTATGAAAATCTACCCCCGCCGTTTCCCTCTCACTCTCCCTGAGATGACAGGTTGCATCTAGTCACCACTCCGTGGGATAGGAGATTTCCCTTGAATGTCATAGAATCACAGAAATCTACAACATATTATCGATACTTTGTCCCACAATGTTGTACCGACCATGTAACTTAGTCTAGAAATTGCTTAGAATTACCCTACCGCATAGCCATCTATCTTCCTAAGCTCCATGTACCTATCTTAACAGACCCTTTTGTATCCGCCTCTACTACCGTCGCTGGCGGTGCATTCCACACACACGCCACTCTTTGTTTAAAAAACTTAGCTCTGACATGTCCTCTGTACCTACTTCCAAGCAGCTTAAACCTATTCGCCCTCGTGTTAGCCGTTTCAGCCCTGGGAAAAAGCCTCTGACTATCCACACGACCAATGCCTCTCATCATCTTATACACCTGCATGAATTTCCTGCATGATTTTCTCCGGGCTGAACAAGACGATGATCTCACTGTGGTTGTGACGTTCTTCAGGGCTCCGGACGAAATTGGTTAAACTCCTTCTTCCCCGCTCTTTTCAACGTTTTGGGTCATTTTCACCAATTATAAAGGATTGTGCCTCAGACAGCTGGGTTGTTGCAATTGTTACGTGCCAGCAGCAATAGATCACTAACGGAGTCTGGTTTCGATGTTAAAACCACTCTCTTCATTAGTATAGTGACGGGGTCCTGAATTACCCCTATGAACTGTGTTTTTGAAAAGAGAGAGGGAGATGTTCAACACCGGACACAGAGAGAGGGAGGGAGGGAAGGTGGACAGAGAGTGAGAGAGAGAGAGAGAGAGTTAGAGAGGAAGACTGCTCGGAGACGATGTTATGGTTTCTCTGCAAGCTTGTTGACACTTTTACAAGGACACTGTCAGCTTCTGTGTTCTTACAGAGAGAGAAGGGAGGAACTGTTTGATGGACAGCTGGGGCTCAGCGCGGTGAGATAAGTAGGAGGTCCGCTGACAGACCTCCAGACACATGGTTTTGGACACTGAATGAGCTTTGTTGTGTCCACAGAAAAAGTTGGGCTTTGGAAGATCGATCCGGAGCATCGATCAGTGGCTCTCGCAGTGTGAAAAGGCTGTGACCGGTGGGGAGTTATTCGTGTGTCCATCCCTCGCCTGGGTTAATAACTCCACCACTGAAGAACGGTCCCATTTATAGTGGTCACAGTCGGTGACTTCCAAAGGATTTCGGAGGACGAAGGGACTATCGACGGCGTCAGCTTACCTGAAGACTCAAAACTCTCCCTCTCTCTCTCTCCATCACTCCCCGACTCAATCCCACGAACTGAACCGAACTTCACTCATCACCGGAAGACGGTATCCATTCACCCCGAGGCGTGAAGAAGCTTGGCTTTCCTATTTACACACACACACACACACACACACACACAATCATTGCTAACCTGTTTGATATATCTGCATTTATATTGTTGTATAGCGTAGTTACTAATAAAGGGAATGTAGAGAGAAGGCAATTACGAAGAATTCCACACACATTCCACGCTGGGTAAACGAAATAACAGTCGCCGAAGATCTTATCCGTCGATTAGTTCCGAAATACACTTAGAAATATCACCAGGTGACAGTCACAGGAATATCGTCTTCAAGTGATTACCACAGAACACCCCGATTCCAGGTAAGGGCCAACAAAAGTGATACCACAGGATACTCCAGCAAATCCACACATATGGATGATACGAAGTGACAGTCACACATCCGTTCTGCACTGCGTGTCGATGATCAGATCAACACAACCTTTTGGGCATGGAAGAGTTGCAGCCTATAGCAGTCACACGCTGAAGTTCCAACAGCTTGTCTCCCTCTCCCTCTCCCGCTCCCTCAGGCTGCCGCAGCCTGTGTCTGACGTCACAGCCCCGCCTCACTCAGCCACTTAAAGCGACACTCACAGTAAACGAACCTGCGGTCTCGTAACACAATGCACCTCTAAAGTCTGACAGCAGACTAACGAGTGAATCTCCGATGGTGCAGAGTCAGAAACCGAAGATTTGCCAGCCTGAGTCAGGGGCTCCAGAGAGAGATGGTGTCCAGAGGAGGAGGACGAATAAGACCAGCACGATGTGGTTAAAAGTGAAAGATTAGAAGCATTTGGAAACTGGTTGATCGAAAAAAAAAGGTGGTTAATTTCTGCAAAACACAGGTGGAAATCAACAGATAAGGCAGAAATTTTGGAGAGGAATACTTAGAAAATGTTTTCTCAGTATTTCCAGCAACTGCAGAATCTCCTATGTTTTATATCTGCATTTTACTTTGGCATTAGATACACGTTGATATTGAGTATATTGCTTATGGGAGCCGCTTTCTGCATTAAAACAGCTGCAGATTTTTTCTATACCCAAGATAAAAAAAATGAGGTATGGACATTGAACCGGTGCTTGCAGAAATGTTTAATGGCACCGTGATTACCCATAGGGCAATTCGTTAAGAATTTCGCCGGCGCTGAAGCGCCGATGAAATGCGCAGGCGTCAGGCTGAGGACGTCCCTGAGTTTCACGCATGCGCGCAGTGCACAGAAGGCTTTGAAAATGTCGGTTGCAGGTAAGAGCGATTAATTGTGTTTTTATCTTAAATACCGACTTCAGGATAATTCCTCTGAATTTCGGACACCGTGGGCAGCAATCCCGGGACAGTCCTGCCCTCTTCCCTCTCTCTCAGCTCCACGATCCGTACACGGGCCCCGGGGAGCTTCCGGCTGATGCGGGAATGGGAACCGATGGATCTCTCAGTCAGAGCTGAGCTCCAGCTATCTAAATGCAAGGATTAGGTACTCGGAGAAAGGGAACAAAATCTTTTACATCAGCAGTTGAGAAAATCACCTTTGTTCTACCTCCAACACAAACAAGAGAAAATCTGCAGATGCTGGAATTCCAAGCAACACACACAAAATGTCGGAGGAACTCAGCATTAGTGCTCTTTTCCGTAGATGCTGCCTGGCCTGCTGAGTTCCTCCAGTATTTTGTGTGTGTTGCTTCCTCTACCTCTTCTTGCTCTGGACTTTTCTACCGGTGAGAACATGTTTTGTCCCATTCTCTCTGGCTTCGTAATGATATCAAACACCTTTGCCCTGGGCAACAAGTAGCTTTCGCATCACAAATGTGCCAGACTCCAGTGAGACAGAAAGGCTACTGCCCTTCCCTTCGTATTCATTGGGATTTCATTCACTGAGTTCACCACCGTCAGTCATTGGGGACGGGTTCAGGGGGAATATATATGTAGAACACAGAAACTAGTGATGCCTGTTTGCATTTTGGTGATGCAAAAGTTGCTGGAGAATTTGCAAGTGGGAAGAAGTGGAGTGATATTTGGAAATCTGACTTCTTAAAGTGTAATTTAGCAAGCAAACCACATATGGACAATGTGCAAAAGCATTGGTGAGAAACTCCTGCATTTCCTGTTACAGGCCTGCTACACAGGTTGTGTGAGAGTGCAGATGAACTCGATCAAACCCAGAGGAGATCAAAGTTCCTATTGACAGTGCTTTGCTAGCCGTGAAAATGAATACCTCTCTATATAAAATTCATTGTGCACATCTTGTCACTGGGTAAAAAATACACAGTACAAGATTTATCTGCACACTGGTTATTACAAATTAGAGGGTTAATCGAGGGAAGGAGGGGAGACCTGCAGTGTCCCTGATGCCCTCCCCTACAAGATGTGCATCCAGCTGCAACTTGTAACCCTGCACTTCAATCAGCTGCTTGAAATGGGTGAATTCCATATCATCCAGCAGTTGGAGGGGGTGATAGATATGACATGAAGAGAGGTGAGTTACTCCCAAGGTGCAGGACACAGGAAACTGGGTGAGGGTCAGGAAGGGGAATGAGGTTAAATAGGCATCGCAGAGTACTCTTGTGGCCATTTCACACAACAACAAGTGGACCACTTCAGAAGCTGTGGGGGGAATTACCTGGCAGAGGAAAGTCAAAAGACTGATAGGGGATTTGTTAGTTAGAGGAACAGAACAAGAGGGGATGAATATCCTAGTGGTAAGAGTTGCTAGTGGTAGTGAGCAGGGGAGGGGGTGATGTGGTTAAAATAAGTTGTAGGGGGAATGGGAGCCAGAATGACAGAACAGATAGTGGAGAGGGTGAATTGAATTGACTTTATTAGTTACATATTTCATAAACATGAGGAGTAGAAATATTTACCTTACATCATCTAAATGGGCAATGTGTAATTTATAGTAATTTATAATAGATAGTTTGCACATAGGACAGTCAATATAACATCGAAATGCAATTGTATCAGCATGAATTAATCAGTCTGATGGCCTGGTGGAAGATGCTGTCCCAGAGCCTGTTGATCCTTTTGCTGTGGTACCGTTTCCTGGATGGTAGCAGCAGGAACAGTTTGTGGTTCTGGTGAATTGGGCCTGTTTGTCCCTGGTATTCGTTGGGACCTTTTTACACACCTGTCTGTGTAAATGTACTGAATTGTGGAAAGTAGATTGTGCAATGTATAATTTCCTTGTTTATATTTAGAGACATTTTTTGGTGTATAAAATGATGAGGGGTATTGAGCGTGTGAGTGGCCAGAGGAGTGTTTTTTTCCCCAGGGTTGAAATGGTTAATGCCGCTTTTCCACACACCCATGGACCCTTTGTCCATCTCTTAAGTAAATAGAGATGGAAAATATTTAAGATCTCCCCCATCTGCTTTGGTTCCACACATGGATTGCCATTCCGGTCTTCCAGAGGACCAACTTTGTGCCTTGCAATCCTTTTGCTCTTAATCTATCACTAGAATCCCTGAGGATTATCCTTCACCTTTTCTGTGACAGCAACCTCATGCCATCTTTTAGCCATCCTGATTGATTTCTTATGTGTTCTCTTGCATTTCTTATACTCCATAAGAAACTGACTGCCTATCCCTGATATGCAATTCCATTTTGTGCTTTACCAGGGTTTTGCAGGGATTGCAATCTCTTGCAATCCAAGTTTTCCTACAGTTTCTATCTTTACCTTTTATTCTGACATACCCGCTTACTACTTTCAAAATTTCACTTTGAAGGCCTCCCATTTACCAAGCACACCTTTGCCATAAAGCAGCCTGTCCCAGTCCACAGTTGCCAGATCCTAGTGTTGATTCTAGGTGTTGATCCATGCCCTGAACACATCCACCTTTCCTACGCTGCTCCTTGTATTGAAATATACAGGGCTCAGCATATTCACTGCACCATGCTCAACTTTTTCATTCCAGACTTTGTCTGAGGCCTGAACAACATCTGTCTCCACAACCTCTCCAATACCCATTCTGTTATTCAGGCTCCCATTCCCCCTGCAACTTTAGTTTAACCCCTCCCCCCACCCCCAACCACTCCAACCTCCCAGCATTGAGCTCTATCACACCTTTGGCTTTCCTCTCCCAGACCAATAAAAAGGAGGTGCATACCAGGTACAGGCAGATAGGAACAAATGAGGTACTTATGAAATACAGGAAATTCAAGTGAACACTTATGGAAGAAATAAAGGCATGAGGTTTCCCCAGCAGACAAGGTCAAGGAGAATCCTCAGGGATTCTGCAGACATGTTAAGAGCAAAAAGATTGCAAAGGAAAAAATTAATTCTCTGGAAGATCAGAATGGTAATCCATAAGAAAGGATAACATAGACTTGGGGAGATTTTTTTTTGCATCCGTATTTACTCAGGAGATGAACACAGAGTCTATAGAAGTGAGGCAAAGCCGCATCAACTTCATGGACCCTGTACAGATTACAGAGGCCGAGGGGTTTGAGGCAAATTAGTGTGGATCAATCCCCAGGGCCTGACAAGTTGTTTACTAGGACCCTGCGGAAGACAAGTGCAGAAGTTATTGGTGCCTTAGCACAGATATTTAAATCATCCCTAGTGACAGGTGAGGTACTGGAGGATTAGAGGACAGACAATGTTGTTCTGCTGTTCAAGACAGGCTGTAAAAATGAACTAGGAAATTATACGTGGGTGGGCTTGACATCAGAACTGGGAAAGTTATTGGAATGTGGGTCCAGGAACCAGGTATATACTGTAAGTATTTGGATAGGTGTGGACTGATAAAGTATAGACAGCATGGCTCTCGCCAATATTATAAGGCCTCTCGAGGAAGTTATCAGGGAAGTGGATGAAGGCAAGGCAGTGGATGTTGTCTACATGGACTGCAGCAAGGCACTTGACAAAGTCTCATATGGGAGGTTGGTCAAGAAGGTTCAGTCACTCAGCATTCAAGATGAGACAGTAAATTGGATGAGACACTGTCTTTGGGAGAAGTCAGAGTGTGGTAGCAGATGGTTGCCTCTCTGACCGGAGGCCTGTGGCTAGTGGTTACCACAGGGATCAGTGCTGGAACTGTTGTTGTTTGTCATCTATATCAGTAATCTGGATGATAGTGTGGTTAACTGAATCAGCAAATTTGTGGATGACAACAAGACTGGGGGTTCAGCGGAGTGCAAGAAGACTATCATGGCTTGCAGTGCGATCTGGACCAGGTGGGAAAATGGTTTTAGAAATGGAAAATGGAATTTAATGCAGTCCAATGTGAGTTGTTGCACTTTGGTCTGACCTACCAAGGGAGGTCTTTCACAGTGAGTGGTCAGGCACAGAGGAGTATTGTAGAAGAAAGGGACCTGGGAATACAAGTCCTTAATTCACTGAAAGTGGTATCACAGGTAGATAGGGATGGAAAGAATGATTTCAGCCCATTGCCCTTCATGAACCAAAGTACTGATAACAATAGATGGATGTTCGGTTGACTTCTAGAAGACATTGGTGAGGCCTAATTTGGAGTATTGTGTACAGTTTTGGTCACCTACCTACAGGAAAGTTGTAAAAGAAGTTCAGAGATTTCAGAGAAAATTCACAAGGATGTTGCCATGTCTGGAGGATTTGGGTTAAAGAAAATATTGAACAAATCCGGACTTTATTCCTTGGAATGCAGATGATTGAGGGGAGATTTGATTGTGATAGAGAGGCACAGATAGTGTTAATGCAAGCTGGCTTGTTCCATGAAGATTGGGTGGGACAACAACCAGAGACCATGGGTTCAGGGTGAAAGGTGAAATGTTAAGGGGAACATGAGGGGAAACTTCTTCACACAGACGGTCATCCGGCTGTGGAATGAGCAGCCAGCACAAGTGGTGCATGCGAGCTCGACTTCAACATTTAAGAGGTTTGTGTTGGTACCTGGATGGTAGAGGTGTGGGAGTGGGCTGTTTAAATAGTTCAGCACAAACTAGATGGCCCAAAGGGCCTGTTTCCATGTTGAAATTTTCTATGATTGTGACAAGAACCTGAAATAATACAAAAATTCACTCTAACCCCTTTTGACAGCTGTGTGAACCAACCAGTCATTTCAGCGGGAATTTTTATGTGGCGTTAAAACTGTGACACTTTAAGTTAATAATACATAAAAGAAGATCCCAGCTGCAACTCAAGAAAAACTATTTGCGTGCGAGTGTTTCAGTTACTGAGGGGCCAGGAACCCATGCAGCTCAGTGGGAACAGGGAATAATACCAACGGAGATAGTCAAACTGAGCCAGGGCACAGATTGGAGACGGCAGAAATGCCCCATTCTTATAGAGACAGGAAGAGCATCAGAGAATTGATGGTCATTCCAGATACCAGCACTCTGCCCAGTCAGGAGATGATTTCTCTGTCCAGCTTGGGTAGAACCTCACTGTAACAGTGTGATACCAGATCAAGCCTTGGCAACTCAAGTAATCTCATCAGAAATGTTGTCCTACACCCATTGATGGAGTTTGTAAATCTTTTTACAGGTTAAAAATGAGAAGGAATTCGTCTTCAGGAAGCTCAAACACGGCACAACAGTTTTGTTGTCTCTGCCTAGATATTTAAGAAGTGGAGCAAGGGATCCAATTGACCACCCTTCCTGCTCAGACTGTGGGGAGGGATTCACTCGGACATTTGACCAACTGGCACGCCTGTAATTTACACAGGAGAAAGGCCTTTCACCTGCTCAGACAGTGGGAATGGATTCACCCGGTCATCGCAACTGAAGGTACATCAGCAAGTTCACACTGGACAAGGCCATTCACCTGTTCTGTGTGTGAGAAGGGATTCAGTCGGTCTTCCCACCTGTGGACACACCAATCAGTTCACACCACACCGGGCAGAGGCTGGTCAACTGCTGAATTTCTGGGAAAAGGATTCACTCAGTCATCTGACCTGATGGCTCACCAGCGAGTTCACACTGGGGAGAAGCCGTTCACCTGCTCAGAGTGTGGGAAAGGATTTACACAGTCATCTACCCTACTGGTACATCAGCGAGTTCACACTGGAGAGAAGCCGTTCACCTGCTCAGTCTGTGAGAAGGGATTCACTCATTTAGCTACCCTACAGAGACACCAGCGAGTTCGCCCGGCGGAGAAGCCATTCACCTGTTCAGAATGTGGGAAGAGATTTACTCAGTCATCCCACCTACAGAGTCATCAGCGAGTTCACACTGGGGAGAAGCCGTTCACCTGCTCAGTCTGTGAGAAGGGATTCACTCAGTTAGCTACCCTACAGAGACACCAGCGAGTTCACACTGGGGAGAAGCTGTTCACCTGCTCAGTCTGTGAGAAGGGATTCACTCAGTTAGCTACCCTACAGAGTCACCAGCGAGTTCACACTGGGGAGAAGCCGTTCACCTGTTCAGAATGTGGGAAGAGATTTAATCAGTCATCTAACCTACTGGTACACCAGCGAGTTCACACTGGGGAGAAGCCGTTCACCTGCTCAGAGTGTGGGAAAGGATTTACACAGTCATCTGCCCTACTGGTACATCAGTGAGTTCACACTGGGGAGAAGCCGTTCACCTGTTCAGTCTGTGAGAAGGGATTCACTCAGTTAGCTACCCTACTGAAACACCAGCGAGTTCACACTGGGGAGAAGCCGTTCACCTGCTCAGTCTGTGGGAAGGGATTCTCTGACTCTTCCACCCTTCTGATTCATCAGCGAGTTCACACTGGGGAGAGGCCGTTCAGCTGCTCCGAATGTGGGAAGGGATTCACTCAGTCATCCCACCTACGGAGTCACCAGCGAGTTCACTCAGAGGCGAAGCCATTCACCTGCTCAATTTGTGGAAAGGGATTCACTCAGTCATCTACCCTGCTGGTACATCAGCAAGTTCACACTGGTGAGAAGCCGTTCACCTGCTCAGTCTGAGGGAAGGGATTCACTCAGACATTCACCCTACAGAGACATCAACGAGTTCACACTAGAGAAAGGCCATTCACCTGCTGAGAATGTGGGAAAGGATTCACTCAGTCATCCCACCTACTGGCACACCATCAGTTCACAATGGGGAGTGGCCATTGTTATGAATCTCTAGGTTTTGTTTGCTGTGGAGAGAGAGAGAGAGAGAGAGAGATTAAGAAGGCAAATGTGTCTGACTTGCAGCTTGTTTACATCGCGTGCAGCTTGTTTAGTTTTAACCGAGGACACAGACACTCAGAGACAGATAGAGACAAAGGAGGAAAAATGGAAGAATTGAAACCAGGGAACTCGTGGCCACCCTTGGCCCTTCACTGTTTGGAACCTTCCTTCGCCCACAAGGGTGGACAAATTATCGATTCACCATACATCGAATGTGTGGTTGTCACCTCATTTGATCCATAGCAGAGGATCTGATTTGGGGTATCCTATGGAGACCACTTATGTGTTAACCCTTGCCTGGCTGTGGTGTGGTAGTTCACTTGAAGATGATACCCCTTATGACAAGTCACTTCGGGTGATAATTAGTATGTGGATTTGGAAGGATGACAGATAAAATCTACAGCGACTGTTGGTCTCGTTTTACCACCATGGAACCTGTGGAATATGACATAATGGCCTTCTCTCAACATTTACCCTGGATTACAAATATCTCTCTCTCATCACTTATTCTGTAGTTGAACTGAACTTTCATACTTTACCATCTCAAGACTCCAAGCCTTGTTTCCCCCGAGCTCAATAGTTTGGGAGTTTTATTTCTACAGATTTATACACATAACAATCATGAGGAAATCTGTAGATGCTGGAAATTCAAACAACACACACAAAATGCTGGTGGAACCCAGCAAGCGAGGCAGTATCTATAAGGAGAAGAAATGTCGATGTTTCAGGCTGAGACCCTTCGTCAGGATTAACTGAAAGGAAAGATACAAAGAGATTTGAAAGTAGTGGGGGGAGGGTGAAATGCGAAATGATAGGAGACAGGAGTTGGTGGGATGAAGCTAAGAACTGGAAAGGTGATTGGCGAACGTGATACAGAGCTGGAGATGGGAAAGAATCATTGGACAGGAGGCCTCAGGAGAAAGTAAGGTGCGGGGGAAGCACCAGAGAGACATGGAAAACAGGCAAACAATTAAATATGTCAGTGATGGGGTAAGAAGTGGAAGAGGGGCATTAACGGAAGTTAGAGAAGTCAATGTTCATCCCATCAGGTTGGAGGCTACCCAGCCGGTATATAAGGTGTTGTTCCTCCAACCTGTGTTTGGATTAATTTTGACAGTAGAGGAGGCCATGGATAGACATATCAGAATGGGAATGGGATTTGGAAATAAAATGTATGGCCACTGGGAGTAGTCTGTTGCTGCTGGTTCTTTTTTAAAGCGTTATGGTTTGTAACAAAATGGGGCCTGCGTCTGGGATATGAACAAATTTAAGGATTGATTTAATATCGATTTCATTGGATAAATCCCTTTTGATTTATTTGTGTGTGGAAAATCTGCAGCAATGGATGTTGATAGATATCTGGAAGTGTGAACCTCTCAGGCATTAGAAGACACCAGAAGGATTGAGTTATTGAGTATTGCTAAAGTGTTAATATTTGCTAAGGTGAAATTGACAATGAGGAGGGCACAGATGCAGAGGATAATAGCTGAACATTATGTATCTGAGGGGGTGTTTAAAGTGGAGGAGTTATAGGTGTTTCCTGAACGTAAACCTAGTGAGCTTGAGCTCCAGTACAAGTGAGAAAAATTAAAGATGGAGGCAGAGGCAATTTCAGGCTGGAGAGACAGAAAAGCAGTAAGAAAATACTCTTACTAAGTGTAATTAAGGGGAAGGCTGAGCAAGCCTATTCTGCTTTGACAGCGCTGAAGCAGCTTATTATTTATTTATTTATGCTTCCCCAATCATCGCCACTGGGCTATAAATGTGCAGGAGCTGTGTGTGGTTCAGTGCTTTGCTCAAGGACACACAAGCTGCCTTGGCTGAGGCTCAAACTCATGACTTTCAGATTGCTAGTTCAACACCTTAACCACATGGTCACGCACCACATATTATGACATAGTGAAACAGGCTGTGCTCAAAGCTTATGAGTTGGTCCCAGAAGCAGACAGGCAAAAGTTTAGAAATTGGAAGAAAACTGTGAACCAGACATACAGAATTTGCTTACGAGAAATTTGTGTGTTTTGACCGCTGGTGCACATCTGAACATGTAAATGATGATTTTAACAGCTTGAAAGAGTTGGTTTTAATTGAAGAATTCAGAAGGTGTGTCCCTGATGACAGAAAGATGTATTTAGATGGAAATGATGCTGCCACTATGGAGGAATCTGCTGGATTAGCAGATCAGTTTGCTTTAACTCATAAAGTTATGTTTACCCTGAATAAGAGTTTCCAAAAGGTACTTGTCAAGTTGTGGGTAAACCTAATGAGCTCACTCCAGTGGCCTGTACCTGCATTCAGTGAACCCTTTTTCCAAAGTTATAGTGGATTGTGTTGGCCCATTGCCAAAGACCAAAGCTGGCCATCAGTATCTGCTAACTATTTTGTGTACCACATCCAGATTCCCAGAGGCAATACCTCTCATACATATTAAAGCTAAAACTGTGGCGAAGGCTCTCACCAAGATTTTCACATTATTCGATTTGCCTAAAGAAATCCAGTCTGATCAAGGATGTAATTTTACATTTGGATTATTCCAGCAGGTAGAACTGGGAGCAAAACAAATTGCATCACCTGCATACCATACAGAATCACAAGGGGCTTTAGAAAGATTTCATTCTACCCTCAAAACAATGATTAAGACATATTGTGTTGAAAATGGAAAAGACTGGGATGAAAGAATACATTTGCTTTTGTCCACAGAAAGAGAGTCAGTACAGGAATCACTGGGCTTTACTCTATTTGAACTTGTATTTGGTCGCAGAGTGACCTTTGACCTTGTTAAAAGAAACAGTGGATTGATGTTAACTCGTTAGACTATATTTTGAAGTTCAAAAATAAACTACACCAAACCTGTAATCCAGTGAGACAAAACTTAAAGATTTCTCAAAACAAAATGAAGTGTTGGTTTGATAACAGGGCTCGCGAAAGAAAATACCAGGTGAGAGATAAGGTACTTGCCTTATGTTGACGAATCCACTTCAGGCAAAATTCAATAGACCATATGAAATAGTCTCCCAAATTAATGATGTGAATTATGTTATTAAAACACCCAACTGACGGTGAACTAACACAGGTGGTACACATAAATATGATAAAACCTTTTTTGAACAAGTAGGTACCATCTGTGTGTGTTGTTGTCAAAACAAATGAAACTGGCAACCCTGAGAATGAAACAATTGACTTGTCTGAGACTTTTTACAAGCCAAACATGGTCCCAGTTAGGCTAATGAACTCGGTTGTTCCAGAAAACATTGCTAACAGGTTGTCTCATCTGCAGCCAAAGCAACAACAACTTGCTTGTCCGAGAAAATCTTATGGCGGTGCTTTGGAAGGATAGATTAGAGAGCTCTTCTAGGGAGGCCATTTGGGTGGAATTGAAGAATGGGAAAGGTGCAGTAACACTGATAGGAGTGTATTATAGGCCACCTAATGGGGCGCGTGAGTTGGAAGAGCAAATGTGTAAGGAGATAGTAGATATTTGTAGTAAACACAAGGTGGTGATTGTGGAAGATTTTAATTTTCCACACGTAGACTGGGAAGCTCATTCTGTAAAAGGGCTGGATGGTTTAGAGTTTGTGAAATGTGTGCAGGATAGTTTTTTGCAACAATACATAGAAGTACCGACTAGAGATGGGGCAGTGTTGGATCTCCTGTTAGGGAATGCGATAGGTCAGCTGACAGATGTATGTGTTGGGGAGCACTTCGGGTCCATTGATCACAATAGCATTAGCTTCAATATAATTATGGAGAAGGACAGAACTGGACCTAGAGTTGAGATTTTTGATTGGAGAAAGCCTAACTTTGAGGGGATGCGAAGGGATTTAGAGAGAGTGGATTGGGTCAAGTTGTTTTATGGGAAGGATGTAATAGAGAAATGGAGGTCATTTAAGGGTGAAATTATGAGGGTACAGAATCTTTATGTTCCTGTTAGGGTGAAAGGAAAGGTTAAAGGTTTGAGAGCACCATGGTTTTCAAGGGATATTAGAAATTTGGTTCAGAAAAAGAAGGATGTCTACAATAGATATAGGCAGCATGGAGTAAAGGAATTGCTCGAGGAATATAAAGAATGTAAAAGGAATCTTAAGAAAGAGATTAGAAAAGCTAAAAGAAGATACGAGGTTGGTTTGGCAAATAAGGTGAAAGTAAATCTGAAAGGTTTCTACAGTTATATTAAAAGCAAGAGGATAGTGAGGGATAAAATTGACCCCTTAGAGAATCAGAGTGGTCAGCTATGTGTGGAACCGAAGGAGATGGGAGAGATTTTGAATGATTTCTTCTCTTCGGTATTCACTAAGGAGAAGGATATTGAATTGTCTAAGGTGTGGGAAACAAGTAAGGAAGTTATGGAACCTATGACAATTAAAGAGGTGGAGGTACCGGCGCTTTTAAGAAATTTAAAAGTGGATAGATCTCCGGGTCCTGACAGGATATTCCCCAGGACCTAGAGGGAAGTTTGTGTAGAAATAGCAGGAGCTCTGACGGAGATCTTTAATATGTCATTAGAAACGGGGATTGTGCCGGAGGATTGGCGTATTGCTCATGTGGTTCCATTGTTTAAAAAGGGTTCTAGAAGGAAGCCTAGCAATTATAGACCTGTCAGTTTGACATCAGTGGTGGGTAAATTAATGGAAAGTATTCTTAGAGATAGTATTTATAATTATCTGGATAGACGGGATCTGATTAGAAGTAGCCAGCATGGATTTGTGCGTGGAAGGTCATGTTTGACAAACCTTATTGAATTTTTTGAAGAAGTTACGAGGGTAAGGCAGTGGATGTAGTCTATATGGACTTCAGCAAAGCCTTTGACAAAGTTCCACATGGAAGGTTATTTAAGAATGTTCAGTCGTTAGGTATTAATGCTGGAGTAATAAAATGGATTCAACAGTGGCTAGATGGGAGATGCCAGAGAGTAGTGGTGGATAATTGTTTATCGGGATGGAGGCCGGTGACTAGCGGGGTGCCTCAGGGATCTGTTTTGGGCCCAATGTTGTTTGTGATATACATAAATGATCTGGATGATGGGGTGGTAAATTGGATTAGTAAGTATGCCGATGATACTAAGGTAGGAGGTGTTGTGGATAATGAGGTGGATTTTCAAAGCTTGCAGGGAGATTTATGCCGGTTAGAAGAATGGGCTGAACGTTGGCAGATGGAGTTTAATGCTGAGAAGTGAGAGATTCTACATTTTGGCAGGAATAATCCAAATAGAACATACAGAGTAAATGGTAGGACATTGAGGAATGCAGAGGAACAGGGAGATCTAGGAATAACTGTGCATAGTTCCCTGAAAGTGGAGTCTCATGTAGATAGGGTGGTGAAGAGGGTTTTGGAACGCGGGCCTTTATAAATCAAAGCATTGAGTACAGAAGTTGGGATGTAATGTTAAAATTGTACAAGGCATTGGTAAGGCCAAATTTGGAATATTGTGTACAGTTCTGGTCACCGAATTATAGGAAAGATATCAATAAATTAGAGAGAGTGCAGAGACGATTTACTAGGATGTTACCTGGGTTTCAGCAATTAAGTTACAGAGAAAGGTTGAACAAGTTAGGTCTCTATTCATTGGAGCGTAGAAGGTTGAGGGGGGATTTGATCGAGGTATTTAAAATTTTGAGAGGGATAGATAGAGTTGACGTGAACAGGCTGTTTCCATTGAGATTAGGGGAGATTCAAACTAGAGGACATGATTTGAGAGTTAGGGGGCAGAAGTTTAAGGGAAACACCAGGGGGTATTTCTTTACTCAAAGAGTGATAGCTGTGTGGAATGAGCTTCCTGTAGGAGTAGTAGAGGCCAGTTCAGTTGTGTCATTTAAGGTAAAATTGGATAGGTATATGGACAGGAAAGGAGTGGAGGGTTATGGGCTGAGTGCGGGTAGGTGGGACTAGGTGAGATTAAGGGTTCGGCACGGACTAGGAGGGCCAAGATGGCCTGTTTCCGTGCTGTGATTGTTATATGGTTTATATGGTTAACAGCTGAAGGAATTATTTCTGAAGTTTAAAGATTTATTTCCCTTTGTTCCCAAGCAAACCACGGTCGTAGTACATGACGTAGATGTTGGTCAAGCTAAACTGATTAAACAACACCCAAATTGCATGAACGTAGAAAAGTGTAAATTGGCTGACCAGGGAATTGAGTATATGCTGGAGAATGGTATTATTAGGCCTTCAAAATGAGATTGGAGTCACCCTGCATTATTGTGCCCATACCTGATGGTAGTGTTAGATTTTGCACTGATTATAGAAAGGTAAATACAGTAACAAAAACAGATGCCTATCCTATCCCTAGAGTGGATGATTGCATCGATAGGGCTGGAAAAGCTAATTTCTTACAACGATTGATCTGTTGAAAGGGTATTGGTGTGTTCCATTGATGGACAGAGGTAGAGAAATTTCTGCATTTGTGACACCATCTGGGTTGTATGAATACAATGTTTTGCCTTTTGGAAGGAAAAATGCTCCAGGAGCATCCCAGAGAATGATTGATTTTGTAATTCGAGGGTTAGAACACACAGATAACTATATTGATGACTTAGTTACAGGGAGTGGCACTTGGGAAGAGCATATCTCTGCAGTAGAAAAGCTATTTGACAGGCTTTCCCAGGACAACCTTACAGTTAACTTGGCTAAGAGTGAATTTGGCCATGACACTGTGACCTGTCTTGGCTTTGTTGTCGGTCAAAGCAAGTTGGCTCCTGTTCGGGCAAAAGTCCAGACAATTTCTCCAGTTCCTATTCTGACTGCTGAGAAGGCTCTTAGAAGGTTTCTGGGAATGGATAGATATTATCGTAAGAACTCTGCTGCGATTGCTCTTCCTCTGACCAATCTCCTGAAGAAGCGTGAAAAGTTTGTTTGGACCGACCCTTGTCAGAAGGCATTTGATTGATTGTTATCAGTATTTGAGATGAGGCCAATCAATGTACTGTTGTCAGCAAAATTGAATTAGCAGATTGGAGCTGTGGGTGGCAACACAAGTCATGGGTGCACAAAGAGTAAAGGAGGGGTCCAAAGTGACAACCCTGTGGGGTATGTGTGCTGAGGGTCAGAGAGACAAAGGAGATGGAGCCCACTCTTACCACCTGCCGGCGATCTGACAGGAAGTCCAGGATCCAGCTACACAAGGCAGGGTGAAGGTCTCTGAGCTCCTTGTCGATACTTCACGCCTTTGTATGGCTACTGCTCTGCCCATGACTGCAAGGAACGGCAGAGAACTTTGGAGAGCAGAGAACATCAGAGAAACAAGCCTCCACTCCATGGACTCTTCCTACATTTCCACTCCCTCGGAAAAGCAGGCCATGTACACAAATAACCTCATAACCTGGACATTCTTGCTGCAAGCCCGCTCCCCCATCGGGGAAGAGATACAAAACCCTTAAAGTGCGTAACACCAGGCTGAAGTATGGCTTCCTGTCTACAGCTATAAGCCAAATGAATGATAAAATGGACTCAACCTCACAATGTAACTGGACGTGACCCTGCACCATTTGTCTATCTGCACTGCACTTTCTCTGCAGCCATAATGCTTTGTTACAGTGATTATTTTGTTGTATATCAGCTCAATGTACTGTTGGAATGTATCCATCTGTGTGGATGGTACGTCAGGCAAGATTTTCACTGTAGCTCAGTACATGATGATAATAACCAAATTTCCCATTTTAATTGTGTGGAAATATTAAACAGACTGAGCTTCTGCTCTGAAAGCTCAGAAGGAAACTGAACTGTTGTCATTTCTGAGGAATGCAAATATATGGAAAATGCTTCAATCTCACATCACGATCTGTGGTACCTGGGATCAGGGTGGTGGGTCTCCCATCAGAATCCGGTTTAATAGCACCAGCATGTGTCATGAAATTCGTTGTCCCTGCGGCAGCAGTAGAAAATAATTCAGAACAATAGATTTTAACAATTGTGATTTAAAATATGAATATACATATATATAGTACAAAAATGGAAAAAATGCAATAAGCTATTTTAATTGTGTGGAGCAATTTGACTGACTGGGTGTTGCTTTGGAAATTCTGAAGTGAAGCTGAACTAAACTTTACACATTTATGAGAAGCGCAGATAAATACAAAAGGCTAAATTCTCACATAAACGGGTCAGACACCCAGAAACATCGGCTGCACTTCAGCACCACAAAACAGTGGAATGAAACAACAAAGTGTTGCAGAGAAATAAACATTGTCCACCCACAACGAGAGGACGTGACAGATCCGGATCTCACTGACTTGTCTGAACGGGTGAAAGGTGAAGCTACACGTACACATAGAACAGTGACCCGCAGATGCTGCAGATCTGCGGAACAACATGAACAGGAAACGGGATCAGTTGACGGGTGGAGGGACTCCCTCCTGAACCGGTGACTCTGCTCCTCGGCCCTCACACGCTGCCCGACCCATCCACCGCATTCCCCACATTATTCCATATTTATCCCAGATACATGATTATTTTTCCACACCATATCTTCCCCGATCCTTTTCCCTCCACGTCCAGGTCACAGAGTCACCTGCTCAATTCCCATCCAGGTCCAAAACATAATTCAGACCCAAACAGGAAATGTTCACGTTTCATTTAAATCAGTTCTATGTTTATAAACTCTAATTTCTATTTACATTCCTCCAGAGCCTTGCTGGACAGGAACTCTGAAACATCAAGTGAGAAACAGCAGGAAGAGGCCATTCAGCCCCTCTAACCATCAGCAAGGTAGTGGCTGCTCACCCATCTCAGCCACGTGTTTCTGCCCGATCCTCATTTCCTCCACCCCTTCGGTCTCCACACATGAGTCAGCCTCTGTTTTACATGGGGACGATCACTGAGTCTTCACTGCCCTCTGTGGTGGGGATTTACAGACATTCACCACCCTCGGAGTGGAGACATTTCCCCTCATCTCAGTCCCGGGTAGTCCACCCCTGTTTCAGAGACTGGGATCCCTGGTTCAACTGGTAATGATGTTGTGCATTTCAGTGTTCACCTCTCAGTCCTCGATTCTCCAATTGAAAGGGGTATTACATTTCATTTTTCTTCATATGATGACCCACCACTCCAGGGATCAGTCTGGTGAATCTTCATTGCACTCTCTATAATAAATGCTCTCTAACCACTTTGTTAATCCTCTATAGAATTAATTTCCATCTTCTGCAGCCCCATGTTGCCCCAACCACTCACCTCCCACCCCTGTCACTATTTCCACCTTCCCACTTCCCCCCTCACCTGGATCCACCTCTCACTCCCCGGCTCTTGCCCCATCCCCACCCCTCACCTCTTTTCTCTGACTATTTCCCGTCCACTTTCAGTCCAGAGGGAGAGTCTCGGCCCGAAATGTTGACGGTCATTTCCCTCCACAGATGCTGCCCGACCCACTGAGTTCCTCCGGCAGTTTGTTCTTTGGTCTGTATAACCCGTGTTAGTATGGGGAGCGGGATTTTACACCATATTCCAGGTACAATCCCAACAAAGCACAAATAATTGTCACTTTGCCCGGACCATTGGCCCCGCTTGCAGGGCAACAGTCTGCCGGTGTTTGCCCCCAATGTGGTGAATCCCTCTGCTCGGCACCACCGTGGGCTCAGACATTTCCACAGATGAGCCCCTCCTGTCCCCACCGGGACAAACATCCAGTCCGACCCCTCTCTCACCATCTTCATCCTGTCAATAAAACCCCCCTCTCCCTCCCTCCCCGGGGAACCAGCATCGAACCGACGGGCCGAGCGGTCTCCTCCTACCTCTCAGCGATACATCAGACTCCGGCCGCAGGAGACGCTTCACAAACGCCCCAACTTCCCTCGGAGGGAAATGGAAATAAATCAGAAAGCGGACATTTACTTTGAGGTTTTTTCCGCTCTGAGGAGGCGGTCGGCGCTTGAGCGGGGTAACGCCCACTCGGCTTGTCCGCCTCCGCGATTGGTTGTAACCAGTGACTGACATCGCTTCACACCAATAGGAATAGCGCAGCTCCTAAATCCTCTGTTGACAGCGGTGGGGGAGGGGCTGGTCACGTGATTATTAGCCCAGCCGTTAAACCGATAAAGCTCGAGCACAGCAGCGCGTGGGTGACGTAAGACACCGCGCACGTGAGGGCAGATCCCGGTGTGGGGAGCCCATGTGTGACGTCAGGCGCGTGGGAACTGTGTCTGACGTCACCTGTGGGCGAGCGCTGGCATTTAAAAGCACCTTAATGGACTTTTCGGTGGGACAACAACATTAATGACGGGTTTCATCACTGAATCCAGTGTTGTGGGATGTAAAGTCCCCTGTTATGTGTCCGGCTGTGCCGTGTTGTTGGTGGAGTGGTCAGCGTGGTGTTTGTCTCGATTCGGGTCACAACACCAGAATTGCCAGCGGGGTCCACACACGGTGTATTAGTCAACAGAAAACACTGTGTGTATTCTCAAGTGAGGAGTCTGTGTGGAGATGCAGCTTCCCTGGAGGTGGACGAAAGAGGACACACCAACAGGAGGAACCAGCTGCGGGAAGACATGATTTTTCAGGTCTGATGACGAGCTGAATGTACCATAACCTTCAGACTGAATCAGAAAACCATTCTGACGGTATTTCAAATGTCAGAAGCAGAGGAGATGTGATCCTATGTCTCCATCAGACCTCAGTGAGATGGTTCCAGTTATAACGTGCAGGGATGAAAGCACAGTGTTTGGGGTCTGATTTAATCACTGATTCTGACACAGTGAGAGGGTTAGGTTTGCTGTAAGGAAGCAACATTAATGCAAGAAGACACAGGAACTTCATCAGTTGCCAGTTGTTTAGCAGAAGTGACCAATCTATGCTACTTTGACAGAAACAGATATTCCCAGAGGTGAGAAAGGGGTGCAGTCTGGTTTATTTCAGTTTGGAGAGGGGTGTGGAGTTTTGAAATCAATGCCTTGCGGTGCCACCATCGTTAATTTAGCATGTCCGGATTGGTGGATCACACAGCACGGGAACAGGCCTCTGGCCGGCCATACCTGTTCTGACCATCCACTCACTGTCCACACGGGTCCCATTCATCAGCACTTGGTTCACAGCCGACTGTATCTCGGCAGTTTCAATGCTCATCCTCTTCGTAAATGTTGTGAAGGGACCTGCCTCCACCACCACCTCGGGCAGTGAGTTCCAGATTTCAGCTACCCTGGTGACACCGGCTCCTCCGCTGTTGTACGTGGTATGGTTGTTTCCTTTGGGGGGGGGGGCTCGATGTTATTGTTCCCTTTTGTCCAGAGGGGTGGGGTTTGTAGATTGATGATCGGGATGCCGTTCTTTTTTTAAGCTGGGGTTGGGGTGGGAGTTTGATTTTTCTCTCTGAACGACTTTCATGCTGGGACTCACAAACACAACAGCTCGTTAGTTCCGCTGTATCTGTCAGTTCACCAGCGCTTGAATGTCGCCGATCCTTGAATGTGGAGGCGGAGATGTTGGAGAAGACAGCGCCTCACTCGCGACTAGGAGAGCCCGATCACGTGTCCATGTCCGTGATCTGATTGGATACATCGCCATGACGTTATAGCACTGTGACGTCATTCACTGGCTCTCATTTTGGAAGGGATTCAGTCGGCCATCGCAGATTCACCAACAGCTTCGCTCTGGGAAGCGGCCGTTCACCTGCTCCGTGTGTGTGAAGAGACTCATTCAGTTCACCCACCTTGTGACGCTCCGGTGAGTTCACAATAAATAGAGGCCACATTTCTGTCCGGAGTGAGCAAAGAGTTTTACTCAATCATCCCAGCTGCTGCAACACCAGCAACTTCACATCAGGGAGGAAGTTCAAATCAGCTCCGTGTTAAATGTTTAACCATCACGGTGAATGAAGGCAGCTGCAGGTTCATGAGGGACTGTCACTGTCAGATTCTGCAGTTCTTGCGGCTGCTCATCGCACCCAGGACTGAACCCTGGTCACTGAGCATTGGAGGAGTCGGTTCTGCTGATGTTAGACTTAAACTAGTCTGGTGTTTAATATTGTGGAGCTGTGAAAGATAAATCAGCTCTGTATCAAATCCCGTGTCTCAGGTTCTTATCGTCTCTAACACACTCACAATGTACACTAGAGTGGCCACTCTGTCCATCTGGTCCCTGCCCATGTTTCTGTTCCATATCAGTATATTAAAATCTACCCCTGCCGTTCCCCCTCTCACTCTCCCTGTGATGACAGGTTACAACTAGTCACCGCTCCGTGGGATAGGAGATTTCTCTTGAATTTCAGAGAATCATAGAAATCTACAACACATTACAGACGCTTTGGCCCACAATGTTGCGCCGACCATGTAACTTACACTAGAAACTGCTTTAAAATTACCCTACCGCATAGCCACCTATTTTCCTAAGCTCCGTGTACCTATCTAAGAGACTCTTAAAATACTCTATTGTATTCGCTTCTGCCACCATCGCTGGCAATGCATTCCACACAAACACCACTCTTTGCTTTAAAACCTTAGCTCTGACATCTCCTCTGTACCTACTTCCAAGCAGCTTAAACCTATTCCCCCTCGTGTTAGCCGTTTCTGCCCTGGGAAAAAAGCCCCTGGCTATCCAAACGACCAATGCCTCTCATCATCTTATACACCCGCATGAATTTCCTGCATGATTTTCTCCGGGCTGAACAAGACGATGAGCTCACTGTGGTTGTGACGTTGTTCAGGGCTCCGGACGAAGTTGGTTAAACTCCTTCTTCTCCGCTCTTTTCAATGTTTTGTGTCATTTTCACCTATTTTAAAGGACTGTGCCTCAGACAGCTGGGTTGTTGCAATTTTTACGTACCAGCAGCAATAGATCACTAACGGAGTCTGGTTTCGATGTTAAAACCACTCTCTTCATTAGTATCTACTCCAAATCTAAAAGATTGAACGAAATAAACAGCAATTAACGGTGTTGTACGTATTCCAAGCTATTGGGAAACAATACTTAAAGTCTTCAGATGGTAAAGTGGAAAAGTTCAGTAATCTACGGAACAAGCGAGTGAGAGGAGAGATTTGTAAATCCACACGAAGATGTAGAGAGAAGGCAATTACGAAGAATTCCACACACATTCCACGCTGGGTGAACGAAATAACAGTCGCCGAAGATCTTATCCGTCGATTAGCTCCGAAATACACTTAGAAATATCACCAGGTGACAGTAACAGGAATATCGTCTTCAAGTGGTTACCACAGAACACCCCGATTCCGGGTAAGGGAAATCCACACATATGGATTATACGAAGTGACAGTCACACATCCGTTGTGCACTGCGTGCCGATGATCAACCCAATCTTTTGGGCATAGCAGTGACGAGCTGAAGTCTCTCTCACTCTTCCTCTCTTCGTCTCCCTCTATCTCTCTCTCCCCCCTCCCTCTCCTCCCCCCTCTGTCTCTCTGTCTCTGCTGCAGCGCCTGTGTGACGTCACAGACCCGCCTCACTCAGGCACTTAAAGCGACACTCACAGTAAACGAATCTGCGGTCTCGTATCACAATGCACCTCTAAAGTCTGACAGCAGACTGGCGAGTGAAACTTCGATGGTGCAGAGTCAGAAACCAAAGAGTTGCCAGCCTGAGTCAGGCTTTGCGGCTCCAGAGAGAGAATGGGTCTGGAGTTTACGAGGAGGAGGAGAGGGAAGAAACAGACCAACAGGATATGGCTACAAAAGGAAAATCAGAAAAATTTGGAAAAAAGATTGTTAGTTTCTGCAAAATACTGGTGGAAATCAAAAGATTAGGCAGCAATTGTGGAGAGGAATAAATAAACAACTTTTACACCGAGCCTCTTCAGCATGCCTAGACTGTGGACTCCACTGCTTAGTTACTACCTGAACTGCAGAGCTCCCCCAGCATTTTGTGTGTGTGCGTCTCTGTATGTCCAGCCACTGCAGAATCTCCTGTGTTTTATACTTGCATTTTACATTGGCATTAGATACACGTGGATATTGAATACATTGTTTATGTGAGCCGCTTCCTGCGTTAAAAAAGCTTCAGATTTTTTCTATATACCCGAAAAAAAATGAGATATGGACATTGAATCGGTGCTTCAAGAACTGTTTAATGGCACCGGTATTACCCAAAAGGGCCTGCCAGAATAATTCTTATCAGGCACTGAAGCTCTGATGAACTGCGCAGGCGTCAGGCTGACGACGTCCCCGAGTATCACGCATGCGCGCAGCACACGAGGCCTTGAAAATGTCGGTTGCAGGTAAGAGCGATTCTCCGTGTTTTTTTCGTAAACACCGACTTCGGGATAATTCCTCTGAATTTCGGAGACCGTGACCAGCAACCCCGGGACAGTCCTGCCCTCTTCCCTCTCTCTCAGCCCCACGATCCGTACACGGGCCCCCGGGGAGCTTCCGGCTGATGAGGGAATGGGAACCGATGGATCTCTCAGACAGAGCTGAGCTCCAGCTATCTAAATGCAAGGATTAGGTACTCGGAGAAAGGGAACAAAACCCGTCTGTGGACACTCTCTGGAGGTCCAAGATTCGTATGTTACACGACCGCTGGACTAAGTGTGTAAATGTAGGAGTGGACTATGTTGAAAAATAGATGTGCTGGATTTTCTAAAATTGACTCCTTCTTCCTTAGACCACAACCTTATCTGTCATTCCTTATTTATTTATTTATTTATTTATCTATCTATCTATCTATCTATCTTATATATGGAAAAGCAGTATAACATTAGATGATCATCAGCATAAGATGAAAGTTTAAACCTTAGCCTTTGTTTTAAATTAGTACTTAGTCTTTTCTGTGATTAGAAAATCGGAATCTTGGTTAAATTACTGGACATAAAGTATGGTGAGGTGCAGTGCTAGCATTGTAGATTAGCAAAGATTCTACTTTGGATTGGACTTCCAGAGCACAGTTAGTGGATATCCACAGGACAGTACTGTCGAAGACTAAGACAGTACTTCCAAATAGAATTGGAAAGGAAATGAGAGTGAATTTTTGCAGTGATGCAGGGCAAGAGAAAAGGATTGGAGTTGAAAGGATAGTTCTGGTTGATGATCTCCTTTCATGCCAACAATAATTTTATAAAATTGTTCTGTGATTCTGTGTGAAGCTTTCCCTGGTCATTTGCCAGCTCTTCTTGTGATTCTGCTCCTAAATGTGAAAACTTGGGGAAGTGAGTTTAAAATTATGCCATTGAACTGGTTGTAAGAATGGACCACACCTATTGGTCCTCATTTGCTTTATTCGGAGCCTTGTCAATAGCATGAATAACTGAATAAACATTTCATTAGAACGGGGTGGATTAAACTGAATATATAGGATCTTTAAATTATACCCCTTCCCACTTATTATTTTCACTGGAAAAGAGATGTTGAAATTCTAAGTAATCCTGACTAAAGTGTAATATGGTTTTAAAAAAAAAGCTCAAGGTCAAATAAGTGTGAAACAACTGTCGAGCATTTTATAGGAAGGGACATTAAAGACATTCATCATTCATGCTGATTTTTCCTCCCAGCACTGCTGCAAATACACAAACCACTCCACCTCCCTTCAGACCTTCTCCATGCTGTGCCTGATGAACCAGCCAAGATTAGCAGTTCACCATCTGTGGGAAAAATTGAGTACAAATACCTAATAAGGTTGGGATGTGTACATTTGTCTCCCAATTTATGATGTAGGAGCATTGATATTATGCTGCTTTGTGCGTAAAATATACAATCCTCTTTGTTCAATTCTTTATTAGCTAGTGAACTTACAAGTTTGCTTCAGGGAGTTAAGCAATTTAATTTTAAACAAAAGCATGAATTGATAAATGTTACCAATTTTAAATAGCAAAAAGTTTATAGTATTTTTTTCCTGGGAAAAAATAAAAGGGGGAAAAATAAGACTTTTGGTCAGAAGTTTGAATAGTATTATGATGTGACCGCATTTTTCGAAAGAAAAGAACAAAAATTGTAGATATCCAAATGCAGAAAGGTTAATTCTATGTTAAACTTGTGAATTAGGATTAAGAGATGCAAGATAATGTTAATTTAATAAAATAATTTAAATCCAATTAATGCTTTAAATCTGCAGTATACGTTCAAGAATGCATTTTAGGTAGCTCAACACCTCATGCAGGTCAGTCAGGTATCTCTGCTCCCTTTAAACTTGCACGTTTCTGTTTCCCAGATGACTTTGAAACTTACTTTGACCTTATTTTCACATAATTCTAGAATGTGATGTCTAAAAACAGTGATTTGGAAGTGAGGTATAATGTATTAATAAGAGAACATCTAATAATACAGAAAATCTGCTGGTCCGACACCCAAGACCCAACCATGGCAGGTTCACTAAGTTTTACTGTGGTTCGTCACATGTTTGCAGGGCTGTCGCCTGAAAGTAATGATCATTAATCACCATCAATGTTACATAGTTCACACTGAAAATAAAAGCACAAGGGAGAAATCGGCCTCTGCCGCACCTTTTTTTCAGAGTGCTCAGTGGTTCATTTGAAATCAGGTACAGAATTTTCCTGCACTTCTGATGGGAAATCTGTTGGATGTGTTTCTGACAAACATAAACCCAAAAAATGTAATGAGTCAATGCACCAAATGGATTGAACGCCAGCACTTTTGAACATTGTGTTTCAGCCTATTCTGTTTCAATCTTTATGAAATGTGAAATAATATGAAAGGTCTAGAACTTGATAGAGGGCTAAAAGATTACGAGAGGCATAGACAGGGTGGATAGTCAGTACCCGTTTCCCAGGGCACCAACAGCAAACACCAGAGGGCATATGTATAAAATTAAGGGAGGGAAGTTTAGGGGAGACTTCAGGGGTAAGTTTTTTTTTTACACAGAGAGTTGTGAGTACCTGGAATGACTTGCCAGGGGTGGTGGTGGAGGCTAAAACATTAGGGGTATTTAACAGCCTCTTGGACAGGCACATGGATGAAAGAAAAATGGAGGGTTACGGGGTAGTGTGGGTTTAGTTCTTTTTTTAAGGTTTATATGGGTTGGCACAACATGGAGGGCTGAAGGGCCTGTACTGTGCTGTAGTGTTCTATTCTATGGCTCTAAAATCTTTTACATCACCAGTTGAGAAAATCATCTTTGTTCTACCTCCAATCACAAAGAGGAATTCTGCAGATGCTGGAAATCCAAGCTACACACACAAATTGCTGGAGGAATTCAGCATTAGTACTCTTTTCCATAGATACTGCCTGGCCTGCTGAGTTCCTCCAGCATTTTGTGTCTGTTGCTTGTTCTACCTCCTCTCGGTCTGCATTTTTCTACCAGTGAGAACACGCTTCCACCAATTCTGTCTGGCTACGTAATGATATCAAACACCTTTGCCCTGGGCAACAAGTAGCTTTCACATCAGAAATGTGCCAGACTCCAGGGAGACGGACTACTGCCCTTAAAGGCAGTATTCCTTGGCATTACCATCACTGAGTTCTCCACTGTCAGTCACCTGGGTGAGACTTCAGGGGAAATACTTATGTACAATACCGTCTGTATTGTTGCTGGAGAATTTTCTAGTGGGAAGAAGTGGAGTGATATTTGGAAATCTGAAATTGAAAGCATCATTTAGCAAGAAAATCACAAATAGGTGGTTTGCAAAAGCTGTGGCGAGTAAATCCTTCATTAACCTGTTACATAGGTTGTGTGAGAGTGCAGATGAACTCAATCAAGACTCAACCAGAGGAGATTAAAGATCTTACTGACAGTGACTTGCTCGCTGTTGAAATGAATATCTCTCTATATAAAATTCAGTTTGTACATGTTGTTGTCACTGGGTAAAAATTGTACAGTGCAAGGTTTTTGCACACACTGGTCATTACAAATTAGAGGGGACATTGGTGGGAAGGCGGGGAGACCTCCAGTGTCCCTGACGCCCTCATGTAGAAGGTGTATATCCAGCTGCACTTTAAGGAGTTGGAGCTGGAAATGGATGAATTCCGCATCATCCAAGCGTCAGAGGGTGTGATAGGTATGACGTGCAGAGAGGTGAGTTGTACCCAAGGTGCAGGACACAGGAAACTGGGTGAGAGTCAGGAAGGGGAGTGAGGTTAAATAGCCATCGCCGAGTACTCTTGTTGCTATCCCCCACAACAACAGGTGGACACTTTAGAAACTGTTGGGGGGAATTACCTGGCAGAGGAAAGTCAAAGGGGTGATAGGGGATTTGTTAGTTAGTGGAACAGAACTAGAAAGGGATGAATATCCTAGTGGCAAGGCTTGCTGGTGCTCCCCTGTGGGGTGGGTGGTTAAACTAAAGTTGCAGGGAGGATTGGAGCCAGAATGACAGAACAGATAGTGGAGAGGTTGAATTGAATCGAATTGACTTTATTACTTACATTCTTCATACATGAGTTGCAGAAATCTTTATGTTACGTCTCTGTCTAAATGTGCAATGTGAAATTTATAATAGTTTATAATAAATAGTATGTACAACAGGACAGTCAGGATAAATAAAAGTACAATTGTATCAGCATGAATTAATCAATCAGAGGGCCTGGTGGAAGAAGCTGTCCCTGGGCCTGTTGATCCGGGCTTTCAGGCTGTGCTACCGTTTCCCAGATGGTAGCAGCTGGAACAGTTTGTGGTTGGGGTGACTCTGGTCCCCAATGATCCTTTTTACACAGTGGCCCTTTTTACACACCTGTTTTTGTCAATGTCCTGAATAGTGAGAAGTTCACATCTACATATGCGCTGGGCTGTCTGCACCACTCTCTGCAGAGTCCTGCAACTGAGTGAAGTACAGCACCCATACCAGGCAGTCATGCAGCCAGTCAGGATGCTCTCAATTGTGCCCCTGTAGAAAGTTGTTAGTATTTGGGGCCCCGTCCCACACTTCCTGAACTGCCTGCGGTGAAAGTGGTGCTGTTGTGCCTTTTTCACCACACAGCCAGTATGTACTGACCCGGTGAGATCCTCGGTGTTGTGTGTGCCAGGGAACTTAAAGCTGTTCACCCTCTCAGCCCCAGATCCTGGGTCAGCCTGTCTCCATTTCTCCTGTAGTTTACAGCCAGCTCCTTTGTTTCAGTGACATTGAGGGCAAGGTTCTTTTTTTGACATCAAACAGATGTCATTCAGACCTCAGGACATGAAATTATGATATTGTAGCCATTACTTGGACTTGCTTGCGCCCAACAGTCTGATGGATTTCAAGGAACAAATCTGTAGAGAGATTGCGGACTATGCCAAGAAACAAAGGTTGATAAAGTGAATGATTTTAACTTTCCGTTTATTGACTGGAATCCTAGGCTGTAAAAGGACTAGATGAGGTAGAGCTTATCAAATCTACCTTAATCAGTATGTAAAATTCCCGATGTAGAAGTGTGCAATAAGCTATTGGGAAGTGATCTAGGGCTAGTGACAGAAATTAGTGTATGGGAACACTTTGTATCTACTGATCATGAGATTCCAAGTAAATACAGAAAAGCAGAGGCCTAGACCTCTCTTGAGATTCTAAATTGGAGAAAGGCCAATTTTTTTATGATATTTGCAAGGATTTGACAAGCGGTAATTGGGACAGGATGTTTTTTAGCAAAGGAGTACTTCGTAAGTGGGAGTTCTTCAGAAGTGAAATTTTAAGGGTGTAGAGTTTGTATGTGTCTGACAAAATAAAAGTTGAATGGTAACGAGTGCAGGGAATCTTGGTTTTCAAGAGATATTGAGGCCCTGGATATCTCGTTCCTCTAAATGCCGCGGACTGTTGGGTGCAACCAAAACTCATTAATGACAGCCATTTCATAATTCCACTCCCAAACTCATCTGACTTTCCTTTAGTTGTCTTCTGTTGGATTCTGAAAGCTTCCTAATGGTCCTTTGCTCTTTTGTTTGCCCTCTCCTCTGCTTTTATGTTGGTTTTGGATTCTCATTTAACCCACGGTTGTGCCCTGCTGCCTTTCCAATGCTTCCACGTCTTTGGGATGTATCGATTACTCAGCTCTCGAATTGCTCCCAGAAACTCCAGCCATTGCTGATCCGTTGTCACTCCTACCTTTTCCCTTCCAAACAAGTTTGGCCAGCTTCTCTGTCACAGAAACATGAAGAAGTTCAGTGGAGAAACAGGCTATTTGGCCCATTTAGTCAATGCCACAAAAACATTTAAGCTCTCTAATGCAACTACCTGCACCGGGATCATCACCCTCCGTACCCCTACCATTCAGGTACCTGTCAAACTTCTCTTAATGGTGAAATCGAGCTCATATTCACCACTAGTGCTGACATCTCATTCTGCACTCTCATGACCATTTCAGTAAAGAACTTTTCCAAATGTTCCCATTAAATTTTCACCTTCCCCACTTACCCATGACCTCTGGTTGTCGTCCCACCCAACCTCAGTGGAAAAAGCTGTTTGCATTTACCCTATCTATACCCTCATAATTTTGTTTACTTCCAACAAATCCTCAGAGCAATGTATAATTTCCTTGTTAATGTTTAGAGCCTTTTTTAGGTGTATAAGATGATAAGGGGCAGTGAGTGTGTGGATAGCCAGAGGATTTTTCCCCAGCGTTAAGATGGCTAACAGGATGGGGCATAGTTTTAAGGTGCTTGGAAATATATGCGGAGGGGATGTCAGGGGTAGGTTTTTTACACAGAGAGTGTTGGATGTGTCGAATGCACTGCCAGCAGCGGTTGTCGAGGCGGATGCAACAGGGACTTTTCACACTCTCTTAGATAGTTACATGGAGCTCAGAAACATAGAGGACTATGCGCTAGGGAAACTCCAGGCAGCTTCTAGAGTAAGTTACATAGTCGGCACAGCACTGTGGGCCAAAGGGTCTGTAATGTGCTATAGATTTCTATCATTCTATGAAATTCAAGGGAAATCTCCAAACCCACGGAGTGGTGACTAGTAGTGAATAGTGGGAAAGTTACTGGAACGTATGTGCAAGAACCGGAAATATAAGTATTTGGATAGATGTGGACTGATTAAGTATAGGCAGCACGGCTTTGTGCATGGTAGGTCATGTCTAACCAATCTCATGGAGCTACTCGAGGAAGTTATCAGGAAAGTGGATGAAGACAAGGCAGTGGATGTCGTCTACATGGACTTTAGCAAGGCGCTTGTCTCATATGGGAGGTTGGTCAAGAAGTTTCAGTCACTCAGCATTCAAGATGAGATAGTAAATTGGATGAGACACTGTCTTTGGCAGAAGCCAGAGAGTGGTAGCAGATGGTTGCCTCTCTGACTGGAGGCCTGTGACTAGTGGTTGCCACAGGGATCAGTGCTGAATCTGTTGTGGTTTGTCATCTAGATCAGTAATCTGGATGATAGTGTGGTTAACTGGATTAGCAGATTTATGACCACCAAGACTGGTGGTGTAGTGGACAGCGAGGAAGACTATCATGGCTTGCAGTGCAATCTGGACCCCCTGGGAAAATGGTTTGAGAAATGGAAAATGGAATTTAATGCAGACAAGTGTGAGTTGTTGCACTTTGGACTGACCTACCAACAGAGGTCTTTCACAGTGACTGGTCGGGCACGGAGGAGTGTTGTAGAAGAAAGGGACCTGGGAATATAAGTCCTTAATTCACTGAAAGTGGTATCACAGTTAGATAGTGATGGAAAGAAAGATTTTAGCCCATTGGCTTTCATGAACCAAATACTGACAACAGATGGATATTATGTTGACTTGTAAAAGAGGCCTAATTTGGAGTGTTGTGTGATGTTTTGGTCACCTACCTACAGGAAAGATTTAAAAGAGTTTCAGAGATTTCAGAGGAAATTCACAAGGATGTTGCCAAGTTTGGAGTACTTGGTTATAAGGAAAGATTGAACAGGTCAGGACTTCATTCCTTGGAATGTGGAAGATCGAGGTGAGATTTGATTGTGGTAGAGGGGCACAGATAGTGTAAATGCAAGCTGGCTTTCTCCACTGAGATTGGGTGGGACTTCAACCAGTGGCCAGGGGTCAAGGGTGAAAGGTGAAATGTTGAGGGGAACATGAGGGGAATCTTCTTCACACAGATGGTCATCTAGGTTTGGAATGAGCAGCCATCCCGAGTGGTGCATGCGAGCTCCATTTCAACATTTAAGAGGTTCGTGTAGGTACCTGGATGGTAGGGGTTTGGGAGTGGCAGTTTAAATAGTTCAGCACAGACTAGATGGCCCAAAGGACCTGTTTCTGTGTTGTAATTTTCTACAAGAACCTGAAATATTACAAAAATTCACTCTAACCCCTTTTAACCGCTGTGCGGACCAACCATTCATCTCAGCACGAGTTTTTTTTTATATGGTGTTAAAACTGTGGCAGTTTAAGTTAATAATACATAAAAGAAAATCCCAGGTGCACATCCACAAAGACAATTTGCGTGAGACTGTTTCAGTTACTGTGGGGCCAGGCACCCATACTGCTCAACAGGAACAGGGAATAATACCAACGGAGAGAGTCAAAATGAGCCAGTTCACAGATTGGAGGCGGCAGAAATGCCCCATTGTTATAGAGACAGGAAGAGCATCAGGGAATTGATGGTCATTCCAGATTCCAGCACTCTGCCCAGTCAGGAGATGATTTCTCTGTCCAACTTGGGTTGAACATCACTGTAACAGTGTGATACCAGATCAAACCTTGGCAACTCAAGAATTCTCATCTGAAATGTGGTCCTAAATCCATTGATGGATTTTGTAAATCTTTTCACAGGATAAAAATGTGAAGGAATTTGTCACCGGGAATCTCAAACACAGTCCGCCAGTTTTGCTGTCTCTGTCTGGATATTTAAGAAGTGGAGCAAGGATATTCAATCAACCATCCTTCCTGCTCAGACTGTGGGGAGGGATTTATTCGGTCATCTCAACTGAAGGTACATCAGCAAGTTCACACTGGGCAGGGCCATTCACCTGTTCTGTGTGTGAAAAAGGATTCAGTTGGTCTTCCCGCCTGTGGACACACCAGTCAGTTCACACCACACCGGGCGGAGGCTGGTGATCTGTTGAATTTCTGGGAAAGGATTCACTCAGTCATTTGACCTAATGGCTCACCAGCAAGTTCACACTGGGGAGAAGCCATTCACCTGTTCAGTCTGTGGGAAGGGATTCACTCAGACATCCAACCTACGGAGACATCAGCGAGTTCATACTGGGGAGAAGCCATTCACCTGCTCAGAATGTGGGAAAGGATTCAGTGAGTTATCCAACCTACTGGTACATCAGCGAGTTCACACTGGAGAGAAGCCATTCACCTGCTCAGAATGTGGGAAAGGATTCAGTGAGTTATCCAGCCTACTGAGACATCGGCGAGTTCACACTGGGGAGAAGCCGTTCACCTGCTCAGAATGTGGGAAAGGATTCCGTGAGTTATCCAGCCTACTGAGACATCATCGAGTTCACACTGGGGAAAAGCCATTCACCTGCTCAGAATGTGGGAAAGGATTTACTGATTCATCCACCCTCCAGAGTCATCAGCGACTTCACACTGGGGAGAAGCCGTACACCTGTTCAGAATGTGGGAAGAGTTTTACTCAGTTATCCCAAGTACAGAGTCATCTGCGAGTTCACACTGGGGAGAGGCCATTCACCTGCTCAGACTGTGGGAGCAGATTCACTCATTTATCCAGCCTACAGAGACATCAGCGAGTTCACACTGGGGAGAAGCCGTTCATCTGCTCAGAATGTGGAAAGGGATTCATTCAGTTATCCCACCTACAGAGTCATCAGCGAGTTCACACTGTGGAGAAGCCATTCACCTGCTCAGACTGTGGGAAGAGATTCACTGATCCATCCAACCTACAGAGTCATCAGCGAGTTCACACTGGGGAGAAGCCGTTCACCTGTTCAGAATGTGGGAAGAGATTTACTCAGTCATCCCAACTACAGAGTCATAAGCGAGTTCACACTGGGGAGAAGCCGTTCACCTGCTCAGTCTGTGGGAAGAGATTCACTCATTCATCCACCCTACAGCGACACCAGCGAGCTCACACTGGGGAGAAGCCGTTCATCTGTTCAGAATGTGGGAAGGGATTTACCCAGTCATCCCAACTACAGAGTCATCAGCGAGTACACACTGGGGAGAGGCCGTTCACCTGTTCAGAATGTGGGAAGGGATTTACTCAGTCATCCGACCTACAGAGTCATCAGCGAGTTCACACTGGGGAGAAGCCGTTCACCTGCTCAGAATGTGGGAAGGGATTCACTCAATCTTCCACCCTACTGAGACATGAGCGTGTTCACACTGGTGAGAAGCCGTTCAATTGCGCAGAATGTGGGAAACGGTTCACTCTGTCATCCCACCTTCTGGAACACCAGCGAGTTCACACTGGGGAGATGCCGTTCCCCTGCTCAGAATGTGGGAAGAGATTCACTCATTTATCCAGCCTACAGAGTCATCAGCGAGTTCACACTGGAGAGAGGCCATTCACCTGCTCAGACTGTGGGAGCAGATTCACTCATTTATCCAGCCTACAGAGACATCAGCGAGTTCACACTGGGGAGAAGCCGTTCATCTGCTTCGTCTGTGGGAAGAGATTCACTGAGTCATCCAGATTACTGGAACATCAGCGAGTTCACACTGGAGAGAGGCCATTCACCTGCTCAGAATGTGGGAAGAGATTCACTCGCTCTTCCACACTACAGAGACATCAGCGAGTTCACCCTGGCTAGCAGCCTTTTACCTGCTGAGAATGTGGGCAAGGATTCACTCAGTCATCCCAACTACTGGCACTCCAGTCAGTTGTTATGAATCCCTAGGTTTTGTTTGCTGTGGACTGTCATTTTAAGAGAGAGAGATTAAGAAGATGAATCAGTCTGACTTGCAGCTTGTTTACATCACTCCCAGCTTGTTTAGTTTTAGCTGAGGACACAGACACTCAGAGTCAGGAGATGAAATGGAAGGATCTATACAAGGGAAATAGGTGCCAAGGGTCACTGTTTGGAATTTCCCTATGCCCACAAAAGTGGGTTAATTATCGATTCAGCGTACACAAATGTGTGGTTGTCACGTCGTTTGATCCGTATGAGTGGATCTGATTTGGGGTATCCTATGAAGACCACTGATGTGTTAACCCTTGCCTGTGTGTGGTGTGGTAATTCATTTGAAGACGATACCCCTTGTGACAAGTCACTTTGGGTGATAATTAGTATGTGGATTTGGAAGGATGACAGATAAAATCTGCAGTGACTGTTCTCTTGTTTTACCACCATGGAACCTGTGGAATTTGACATAATTGCCTTCCCTTTACATTTACCCTGGATTACAAATATCTCTCTCATCAGTTATTCCGTGGCTGAACTGAACTTTCATAATTTACCATCTCAAGACTCCAGACCTTGGTTCCCCCATGCTCAATAGTTTTGGATTTATACTTACACACATATATAAACATAACACTGTTAACTTTTGTTTATCTTGCTTAAGTTACTATATTATAAGTACATTCTAATAAAGGTAGTTTTAACATCAAAAACAGATTCCTGCTGTAGTCTCCACGAGGAAATCTGCAGATGTTGGAAATTCAAACACACACAAAATGCTGGTGGAACACAGCAGGCCAGGCAGCATCTATAAGGAGAAGCACTGTCAATGTTTCAGGCCGAGACCCTTCGTCAGGCAGTCTCAGGCAGTCCTGACGAAGGGTCTTGGCTTGAAACGTCGACAGTGCTTCTCCTTATAGATGCTGCCTGGCCTGCTGTGTTCCACCAGCATTTTGTGTGAGTGTTGTTTCAGGTGTAGTCTATTGGTGCTGATTTGTTTCAAAAGCTTTACAATTCATAACAAAATTGGGGCCTGCATCCGGGATATGAACATCTATGGGGGCGTCGTCATTAAATATTGATTTCATTGGGGAAGTCCCTTTTGATTTATTTGTGTGTGGAAAATCAGCAGCGGATGCTGATTATTGTTTGGAAGCGGCAACCTCTGAGGCATTAGAGGATGCCAGACGGATTGAGTTGTTGAGTCTTGCTAGAAGGTTAAAACTTGCTATGTTGAAATTGACAATGAGGAGGGCACAGTTGCAGAGGGTAATAGCTGAACATTATGTTTCTGAGAGTGTGTTTAAAGTGGAGGAGTTGGAGGTGTTTCCTGAAAGTAAATCTAGTGAGCTTGAGCTCCAGTACGAGTGAGAAAAATTAAAGATGGAGGCTGCGGAAAGGCAGAGGCAGTTTGAGGCTATCGAGGCAGAAAATCAGAGAGGAGGCAGAAAAACAGAGGGAGGAAGCAGAAGGACAGAGGCTATTCGAGCTGGAAAAGATACAGTGGTTGCAGCAAAGGGGTCTAGCGTTAGACTCTGGTGATGAGTTTGAGGCCAGTCAGGAAATTAAATTGGTACCTCCATTTGATGAGACAGAGGTTGATAAATACTTACAGCATTTTGAGAAGGTTGCTTAGAATTTAAAGTGGCCAAAAGAGGGTTGGTTCTCTTACAAAGGGGGAGGCTTAGCAAGCCTATTCTGCTTTGACAGTTGATGAAGCAGCTGATTGTGACATAGTGAAACAGGCTGTGCTCAAAGCTTACGAGTTGGTCCCAGAATCATACAGGCAAACGTTTTGAAATTTGTGGAAATCTGTGAACCGGACATATGTAATTTGCTTATGAGAAGTCTGTGTGTTTTGATCGCTGGTTCACATATATGATGATGATGATAACTATATGATGATTTTAATAGCTTGAAAGAGTTAGTTTTAATTGAAGAATTCAAAAGGTGTGCTCCTGACGACATAAAGACATATTTAGATGAAAAGGATACTGCCAATTTGCAGGAGTCTGATAGAATAGCAGATGAGTTTGCTTTTACATAAGGTTAAGATTATCCCAAATAAGAGCTTCCAAAAGAGTGCCAGAGATCACCAGGGTAAACCAGAAATTACAGCTGGGACTAGTGACAAGAGTAAGGATGAAGGGAAGCAGCTGAAAGAGAAATATTCTGGTCTTGCTCGTTACTATTGTAAGAAAACTGGTCATGTGATGGCTAATTGTTCTATCCTGAATAAGAAAAATGAAAAGAAGCCAGTCCCAAATGCCGGTGTTCAGTTTGTTGACGCACCTATAAACCCACAGGGTTCTGAACATTCTGTTGAGGCTCAGTTATGGACTGAGAACTCTGACTGAATTAAGAAGGCTTTTGATCATTTTATGTCAAATGGGTTTGTATTAGTAAAGGAAGGGTCAACCCAACTACCAAAAATTCTTCGAGTTACTGGGGATTCTCAGTCACTTATATTAGACAGCGTTCTAAAGTTTGGTGATGAGACGAACACTGATGAAGTAAATCTTATTAAAGGCTTTGGGGGTAGCATGGTTTCTGTGCCATTGTACAAGGTAAATTTACTGTCAGGGTTGCTTTTGGGACCTGTTAAAATTGGATTATACTCCATTTTACCATTGGAAGATGTTAGTTTGCTGTTAAGGAATGACCTAAAATTGTTCCTGCAGCGCTGTTGACAACTAAGACAACCACTGATGACCCACAGATGGATTTTAACATTTATCCTTCCTGCGCAGGAACTCAAAGTATGGCTAAAAGTATGCCGACGCAGACGAATCTGTGCAGCATGATTCTGATACCCATGATAGCCAAAATCGGGATTCAGGTTATGATGACTTGTCAGGGAATTTCTGCCTTCATTGTTTCAACAGGATTCAGTCGTAAGTCTGATGAGAATGATTTATCCCTGTCTAGGAAGGAGTTTATAGCAGAACAGAACCGAGACCCTGAGATTGAAGCTTTAAAAGAAACAGCCCTCTCAGATGATGAGATTAAGAATGTGCCAGTAGGGTATTATCTCATGATGAAGTGTCAATGAGGAAGTGGAGGCCACCTGCTATACCAGCGAGTGAGGAATGGGAAATTGTTCACCAAGTTGTAGTTCCTAAAGTTATATGGCTGAAATTTTAACTTTGGCCCACAGTATGCCATTAGGTCGACATTTTGGAGTGAATAAAACTGTAAACAGTTATGTAATAATTCTACTGGCCTAATTTGAGGAAAGATGTTGTGACCTTTTGCAGAAGCTGTCGCACTTGTCAAGTTGTGGGTAAACCGAATCAGGTCACCCCAGTGGCCCCACTCTGCCCTATAACTGCATTCGGTGAACCCTTTTTAAAATTTATAGTGAGGGGAACCTTGTCCTTGTTAAAGGAACAGTGGATTGATGGGGATGTACATGTTAACTTGTTAGACTCTGTTTAGAAGTTCAAGAATAAACTACACCAAGTCTGTAGTCTAGTGAGACAAAACTTAAAGATCTCTCAAAACAAAATGAAGTGTTGGTTTGATAAGTGGGCTTGAGAAAGAAAATATCAGGTGGGAGATAAGGTGCTTGAAATAGTCTCTCAAATTAATGATCTGAATAATGCTATTAAAACACCCGACCAACGTAAACTAACACAGGTGGTACACATAAATATAATGAAGCCGTATTTTGACAAGCAGGCACCGTCTGTGAGTGTTGTTGTCAAAACATATTGAGAATGAAACAATCGACTCGTCTGAGAATTTTCACAAGCCAAACATGGTCCCAGTTAGGCTAATGAACTCGGTTGTTCCAGAAAACATTGCTAACGAGTTGGCTCATCTGTAGCCAAAGCAACAACAACAGCTGAAGGAAGTAATCCTGATGTTTAAAGATTTATTTCACGATGTTCCCAAGCAAACCACAGTCGCAGTACACGATGTAGATATTGGTCAAGCCAAACCGATTAAACAACACCCATATTGCATGAACGTCGAAAAGTGTAAATTGGCTGAGCAAGGAATTTAATATATGATGAAAATGGTATTATTAGTCCTTTGGCATCAGATTGGAGCTCACCCTGCGTTATTGTGCCTTAACCTGATGGTGGTGTTAGATTTTGCACTGATTATGGGAAGGTAAATGCAGTAACAAAAACAGAATCCTCTCCTATCCCTAGGGAGGATGATTGCATCAATAAGTCTGGAAAAGCTAAATTTCTTACAAAGATTGATCTGTTGAAAGGGTATTGGTGTGATCCATTGACAGACAGAGGTAGAGAAATTTCTGCATTTGTGACACCTTCTGGGTTGTATGAATACAATGTTTTCTCTTTTGGAAGGAAAAATGGTCCAGGATCATTCCAGAGAATGATTGATTCTGTAATTCGAGGGTTAGAACACACAGATGCCTATATTGATGACTTAGCCACAGGGAGTGACACTTGGGAAAAGCATATCTCTGCAGTAGAGAAGCCGTTTGACAGGCTTTCTCAGGACGACCTTACAGTTAGCTAAGAGTGAATTTGGCCATGCCACTGTGACCTGTCTTGGCTATGTTGTTGGTCAAAGCAAGTTGGCTCCTGTTCGGGCAAAAGTCCAGGCAATTTCTCAACTTCCTATTCTGACTGATAAGAAGGCTCTTAGAAGGTTTCTGGGAATGGATGGATATTTTCGTAAGAACTTTGCTGCTATCGCTCTTTCTCTGACCAATCTCCTGAAGAAGCGTGAAAAGTATGTTTGGACCGAACCTTGTCAGGAGGTATTTGATCGATTGAAAGTTATTATTTGAGGTTAGGCCAATCAATGTAGTGCTGTCAGCCAATTTCATTAGCAGGTTGAAGGTGTGGGTGGCAACACAAGTCATGGGTGCACAGAGAGTAAAGGAGAGGGCCAAAGAGACAACACTGTGGGGTATGTGTCCTGAGGGTCAGAGAGACAGAGGAGATGGAGCCCACTCTTACCACCTGCCGGCGATCTGACAGGAAGTCCAGGATCCAGCTACACAAGGCAGGGTGAAGGCCGATGTCTCTGAGCTTCTTGTCGATACTTCACGCCTTTGTATGGCTACTGCTCTGCCCATGACTGCAAGGAACTGCAGAGAACTTTGGAGAGCAGAGAACATCAGAGAAACAAGCTTCCCCTCCATGGACTCTCCGTACACTTCCTCTCCCTCAGAAAAGCAGGGCATGTACACAAAGAACCTCATAACCTGTACATTCTTCCTGCAAACCCGCTCCCACATCGGGGAAGAGATACAAAAGCCTTAAAGCGAACCACCCGGCTCAAGGACGGCTTCCTGTCTGCAGTTATAAGCCAAATAAATGATAAAATGGACTCGACCTCACAATGTAACTCGACGTGACCCTGCACCATATGTCTATCTGCACTGCATTTTCTCTGCAGCCATAATGTTTGTTACAGTTATTGTTTTATCGTATATCAGCTAGATGTACCGTTGTAATGTATCGATCTGTGTGGATGGTACGTCAGGGAAGATTTTCACTGTCGTTCAGTACATGATGATAATAAACAAATTCCCCATTTTAATTGTGTGCAAATATTAGTCAGACTGAGCTTTTGCTCTGGAACCACAGAAGGAAACTGAACTGTTGTCTTTCTGAGGAACGCAAATAAATAGAAAAGGCTTTAATCTCTCATTACGATCTGCGGTAAGTGGGATCAGGTGACTGGTGGTGGGTCTCCCATATCAATATCAGAATCAAGTTTAATAGCACCGGCATATGTCATGAAATTCGTTCAGAAGTAGAACCTAATTTTTGACCATAGATTTTAACAATTGTGATTTAATATAAGAATATAACTATCACATTGTTAAATTATATAAATAGTACAAAATGAAAAAAAGATGTAATAAACTATTTTAATTGTGTGAAACTATTTGACTGACTGGGTTGTTGCTTTGGAAGTAGTGGAGTGAAGCTTAACTGAACTGCACACATTTATGAGAAGCTCAGATAATTATAAAAAGCTAAATTCTCACATAAGTGGGTCAGACACCCAGAAACATCGGCAGCACTTCAGCAGGTAAAAACAGTGGAATGAAACATGCTGAAAATATTGCCGAAAAAAAACCATATTGTCCACCACAACGAGAGGACGTGACAGATCCGGATCTCACTGCCTTGTCTGAACGGGGAAAGATGAAGCTACACGTATAGGTAGAGCAGTGACCCGCAGATGCTGCAGATCTGCAGAGAAACGTGAACAGGAAACGGGATCACGTGGCCGCTTTGGTCTCTTACCCCCAGACAGATGTCCGTTTACCCACTACTCTGTGGAAAGAAGCAAACTTGCCGCTCACATCTCCACTCACCTTAAATGTATTAGACATTTCAACCCCCAGGAAAAATATATCGTCTGTCCACTCGATCTATTCCTCTCGTAATCTTATAAACGTCCATCCAGTCTCACCCCAGCCTGCGCCGCTCTGGAGAAAACAACACAAGTTTGTCCAGCCTCTCGTTATAGCTCATGTCCTCTAATCCAGGCAGTGTCCCGGTAAACCTCTTCTGTGCCCTCTCCAAAGCCCCGACATCCTTCCGAGAATCGGGGCGACCAGAACAGTATGAAACACTCCAGATGTGGTCTAACGAGTTCTATAAAACTGTGTTCCAAACTGTGGCGTTTTAGAAACGAACCAGCAGCAATAGAGTTCACAGTGGAGTCTGGTTTTGATGTTAAAACCATTATCTTTAGTAGTATCGACTTATAATATAGTAACTTAACGAAATGAAGGGAAGTTAACAGTGTTATGTGTATATGTGTGTAAATATATCTCCCAGACTATCGAGACTGAGGGAACAAAGCTTAGAGTCTTGAGATGGTAAAGTAGGAAAGTTCAGTAATCCACGGAATAAATGATGGGAGAGAGATATTTGTAATCCAGGGTGAAACCAACCGCCGTCGAAGTTCTTATCCGCTGAATCCGTCCACAGACGAGTTACCGTCTTCCAGGGGATACCACACAACATACCCAGGCAAGGGTTAACACAAGATATTCCAAAACCCACTCCTATGGATTATACGAAGTGACAGCCACACATATTCGTTGTGTTTCCGTGTACCGATGATCAACCCACTCTTGTGGGCATAGGAGAGTTCCAAGCCTCAGCTGCGACTAACTGAAGCGATCAGCTTTTCCTCTCTCTCTCTCTCTCTCTTTAGAGTGGCCGACTGCCTGTCTGCAGATCGCTCTCTCTCTTATGGTTCAGTCCACAGTCAGCGCTGTCAGCCTGTGATTGACGTCATAGCCCCGCCTCCTCACGCCGGCGCTCTTAAAGAAATAGTCACAGTACGACCGCAGGCTCGTAACAGCTGCAACACAACTTCCCGACTTTTGAACTCAATGCTTCAACTAATAAAGACAACCATGTCATTTCCCTTCTTAACCACCCGATCAATCTGTGCAGTCTCTTTCAGGGAGCGATGAACTTGGTGTCTAAGATCCCGCTGATCATCGACACTGTTCAGGGTTTTGCATTTAACAGTGTACTGTCCCATACATTCGACCTACCGAGCTGCCAAGATGATCATCACTAATCAAATCTCACTGAGATTTCTCAGGTCCTGTTGAATTTATTGCCAAGTGCTCAAGTACGGGAAGGTACAGGGACAGAGAAACACTGACTTGTTGCAGCATCACAGGCAAGTACATTCAGAAAATACGCGGAACAGAAGTTATACGATTCTCTGTCAGTAACAATCTGTAAATATGTTTTATGTCATTAACGATATTTAAAATACATTGTGTCATGATCAATACTAAAATGTGCATTTGTGTCAATAACAGACTTGGAAATGTTGAATTTGTTCCCTGTCTCCATTCCTCCTGTAATCCACAACCAGCTCCTTTGTTTTCGTTACAATGAGGGAGAGGTTGTTTTCTTGACATGACTATGTCGGGGTGATGACTTCTTCTCTGTCGGCTGCCTCGTTATTATTTGGGATCCGGCGGATCAATGTACTGTGGTCAGCAAATCTAATTAGCAGATTGGAACCCGCCACTGCAGCCGCAGAGTGCACTATGTACTGATTGCAAAGCTACGAAATTGCATGTGAATGGCCTCCCCTCCCACAACTCCACTCTTTCTGCGTCACCAGCAGACTGGGACATCTCACATGTCGCTGCCTCCGCCAGGACGTTAACCTGTGAACAACTGTGGTCAGGGACTGATCTCTGAGGAACTCCAAACGCTACCTCCTTCCAGTCTGAAAACGACCCACTCATCCAGACACACACTACCGGCAGTTTATCGATCTCCAACGAAAAAGCCTAATCACCTACTCCTGAGGGTCAATACCATTGCTGACTCGGAGTTTACAACCGTCAAATGCCGGGAGGGACATAATAATCAGAAAGTCTCTAGTCACAGCCGTGTAAATACAATGTGATCTCAGTGGGTGTGTGGCGCATGCTCAGAACGCGAAGGAGACAGACAGACTGAGCCAAGTCACAGACTGATGAAGGGGAGGAATGATCCATTTTGACACAGAGAGGGAAGCGGAGAGTTTGATGTTCTGCCTGATGCCGGAACTGTGGCCAGTTAGAAGATGAAGTCTTGTTCCTCCAACTTGTTTTGAACTGTGAAAATGTTTTATTTATCAGAAGGCACCATGGAGACTAAAGTTATTTGAGTTGAAATGTTGTCCTTCACCCACCGACGTGCTTTGTAAACTTTTAACAGTGTAGAAAAGGCAAAGGACTTGTCTATGGGACTCACAAACAGAACAGCTCGTTCGTTCCGCTGTATCTGTCAGTTCACCAGCGCTTGAGTGCCGCCGATCCTTGAATGTGGAGGCGGAGATGCTGGAGAAGACAGCGCCTCACTCGCGATAAGGAGAACCCGGGCACGTGTCCATGTACGTGATCTGATTGGATACATCGCCATGACGTTCAGAGCACTGTGACGTCATTCACTGGCTCTCATTTTGGAAGGGATTCAGTCGGCCATCGCAGATACACCGACAGCTTCGCTCTGGGAAGCGGCCGTTCACCTGCTCATTGTGTGTGAAGAGACTCATTCAGTTAACCCACCTTGTGATGCTCCGGTGAGTTCACAATCAATAGAGGCCACATTTCTGTCCGGAGTGAGCATAGAGTTTTCCTCAGTCATCCCAGCTGCTGTAACACCAGCAACTTCACAAATCAGCTCCGTGTTAAATGTTTCACCATCACGGTGACTGAAGGCAGCTGCAGGTTCATGAGGGACTGTTACTGTCAGATTCTGCAGTTCTTGCGGCTGCTCATCGCACCCAGGACTGAACCCTGGTCCCTGAGCATTGGAGGAGTCTGTTCTGCTGATGTTAGTCTTAATCTAGACTGGCTTTTAATATTGTGGATCTGTGAAAGATAAATCAGTTCTGTATCAAATCCCCTGTCTCAGGTACTTACTATCCGTACCACTCTCACACTGTACACTAAGAGAGGCCACTCAGCCCATCTGGTCCCTGCCCAAGTTTCTGTTTCATATCAGTATATGCCGTTCCCCTCTCACTCTCCCTGAGATTACAGGTTGCAACTAGTTACCACTCTGTGGGATAGGAGATTTCCCTTGAATTTCATAAAATCACAGAAATCTATAACATATAACCGATGCTTTGGCCCAGAATGTTGTGCCGACCATGTAACTTACTCTAGAAAATGCTTAGAATTACCCTACTGCATTGGCACCCATTTTCCTAAGCTCCATGTACCTATCTAAGAGTCTCTTAAAAGACCCTATTGTATCCGCCTCTACCACCGTCGCTGGCAGTGCATTCCACACAGACATCAGTCTGCTTAAAAAGAAATTAGCTCTGACATCTCCTCCGTACCTACTTCCAGGCAGCTTAAACCGATTCCCCCTCGTGTTAGCCGTTTCAGCCCTGGGAAAAAGCCTCTGACTATCCACACGACCAATGCCTCTCATCATCTTATACACCAGCATGAATTCCCTGCATGATTTTCTCCGGGCTGAACAAGACGATGAGCTCACGGTGGTTGTGACGTTCTTCAGGGCTCCGGACGAAGTTGGTTAAACTCCTTCTTCTCCGCTCTTTTCAACGTTTTGGGCCATTCTCACCAATTTTAAAGGACTGTGCCTCAGACAGCTGGGTTGTTGCAATTGTTACGTACCAGCAGCAATAGATCACTAACGGAGTCTGGTTTCGATGTGAAAACCACTATGTTTATTAGTTTCCACTCCAAATATAAAAGATTAAAGGAAATAAACAGAAGTTAACAGTGTTATGCGTATATATAGCTCCCACAATATCAAGCTTGGGAAACAATGCTTAAAGTCTTCAGATGGGAAAGTGGAAAAGTTCAGTAATCCACGGAAAATGTGAGTGAGAGGAGAGACTTGTAAATCCACACGAAAATGTAGAGAGAAGGCAATTACGAAGAATTTCACACACATTCCACGCTGGGTAAACGAAATAACAGTCGCCGAAGATCTTATCCGTCGATTAGTTCCGAAATCCACTTAGAAATATCACCAGATGACAGTAACAGGAATATCGTCTTCAAGTGATTACCACAGAACACCCCGATTCCAGGTAAGGGCCAACAAAAGTGATACCACAGGATACTCCAGCAAATCCACACTTATGGATGATGCGAAGTGACAGTCACACATCCGTTGTGCACTGCGTGCCGATGATCAGATTAACCCAACCTTTTGGGCATGGAACAGTTGTAGCCTATAGCAGTCACACGCTGAAGTGGCAAGCTGAATTTCCAACAGCTTTTCTTTCTTTCTTTCTTTCTCTCTCTCTCTCTCTCTCTCTCTCTCTCTCTCTCTCTCTCTCTCTCTCTCTCTCTCTCTCTCTCTCTCTCTCTCTCTCTCTCTCTCTCTCTCTCTCTCTCTCTCTCTCTCTCTCGTTGCCGCAGTGTGTGACTGACGTCACAGTCCCGCCTCACTCAGGCACTTAAAGCGACATTCACAGTGAACGAAACTGCGGTCTCGCAACACAATGCCCCTCTAAATTGTGACAGCAGACTCGCGGGTGAAACTTCGATGGAGCAAAATCAAAAACCAAATTGTTGCCAGCCTGAGTCAGGGGCTCCAGAGAGAGATGGGGTCTCGAGTTTACGAGGAGGAGGAGGAGGAATCAGACCAGCTGGATATGGTTACAAAAGTAACATTTGGAAACTGGTTGACCGGAAAAATTGGTGGTTAATTTCTGGAAAATACTGCTGGAAATCAACAAATCAGGCAGCAAGTGTAGAGAGGAAATAAATAGACAACCTTTAGACCGAGCCTCTTCAGCATGCCTACACTGTGGACTCCGCTGCTTAGTTGCTGCCTGAACTGCAGAGTTCCTCCAGAATTTTGTGTGTGTGCGTCTCTGTATTTCCAGCAACTGCAGAATATCCTGTGTTTTATACCTGCGTTTTACTTTGGCATTAGCTACAAGTTGAAATTGAGTATATTGTTTCTGGAAGCCGCTTTCTGCGTTAAAACAGCTGCAGATTTCTCTATACACACACGAAAAAAACTGAGGTATGGACATTGATCCGCTGCTTGCAGAAATCTTTAATGGCACCCACATTATCCAAAAGGTCCTGCGTTTATAAATTTTGACCAGCTTTGAAACACCGATGAAATGCGCAGGCGTCAGGGCTGTGACGTCTCCGAATATCACGCATGCGCACAGTACACAGAAGGCCCTGCGGGTAAGAGCGATTGTTAGTCTTTCTATCTTAAACACCAATTTCAGGGCAATTCCTGTGAACTTCGAAAACCCTGACCCGCAATCGCAGGACAGCCCTGCCCTCTTCCCTCTCTTTCAGCCCCACGATCCGTACACGGGCCCCGCGGAGCTTCCGGCTCTTGAGGGAATGGGAAACGATGGATTCTCAGACAGAGCTGAGCTCCAGCTATCTAAATGCAAGGATTAGGAACTCGGAGAAAGGGAACAAAATCTTTTACATCAGCAGTTGAGAAAATCACCTTTGTTCTACCTCCAATCACTAACAAGAGAAAATCTGCAGATGCTGGAAATCCAAGCAACACATACACAATACCGGCGGAATTCAGCATTAGTACTCTTTTCCATAGATGCTGCCTGGCCTGCTGATTTCCTCCAGCATTTTGTGTGTGTTGCTTGTTCCTCCTCCTTCTGTTCAGGACTTTTCAACCCGTGACGACATGTTTTGTCCCTTTCTCTCTGGGTACATAATTATATCAAACACCTTTGCCCTGGGAAACAAGCAACTTTCACATCACAAATGTGCCAGACTCCAGTGAGACAGACTACTGCCCTACCATCATATACATTGGCATTGCCATCACTGAGTTCACCACCGTCAGTCATTGGGGGAGGGTTCAGGGGGAATATTTATGTAGAGTACAGAAGCTAGTGATGCCTGTTTGCATTTTGGTGATGCAAAAGTTGGTGGAGAATTTACAAGTGGGAAGCAGTGGAGTGATATTTTAGAAATCTGTCTTTTTAAAGTGTAATTTAGCTAGCAAACCACATATGGACAATGTGCAAAAGCTTTGGTGAGAAAATCCTTCATTAGCCGTTACAGGCCTGCTACATAGGTTGTGTGAGAGTGCAGATGAACTGGATGGAACCCAGAGGAGATCAAAGTTCCTATTGACAGTGAAAATGAATACATCTGAATCTGATTAAAATACACTGTGCACATGTCACTGGCTAAAAAGGCACAATACAAGCTTTACATGCACACTGGTCATTACAAATTAGAGGGGCATTGGCGGGAAGGTGGGGAGACCTCCAGTGTCCCTGATGCCCTCACCTACATGATGTGCTTCCAGCTGCAGCTTATAGCCCTGAACTTTGGATCTTGAAATGGATGAATTCCGGATCATCCAGGAGTTGGAGGAGGTGATAGATATGACATGAAGTGAGATGAGTTACACCCAAGGTGCAAGACACAGGAAACTGGGTGAGAGTCAGGAAAGGGAATGAGGTTAAATAGCCATCGCCAAGTACTCTTGTTGCTATCCCACACAACAACAGGTGGACCACTTTAGAAACTGTTGGGGGGGAATTGCCTGGCAGAGGAAAGTCAAAGGGGTGCTAGGGGATTGGTTAGTTAGGGGAACAGGACAATAGGGGACTAATATCCTAGTAGTAAAGATTGCTAATGTTGGGGGTGGGGGAGGTGATGTGGTTAAAATAAGTTGTAGGGGGAATGGGAGCCAGAATGACAGAACAGATACTGGAGTGGGTGAATTGAATTGACTTTATTGAATACATACTTCATAAACATGAGTAGAAAACTTTACGGTACGTCTCCATCTAAATGTGCAAAATGTAATTTACAGTAATTTATAATAGATAGTGTGTACAGAGGACAGTCAATATAACATCGAAATGCAATTGTATCAGCATGAACTAATCAGTCTGATGGCCTGGTGGAAGATGATGTCCCAGAGCCTGTTGCTCCTTTTGCTGTGGTACCATTTCCTGGATGGTGGCAGCAGGAACAGTTTGTGGTTGTGGTGAATTTGGTCCCCGATATCCTTTGGGCCCTTTTTACACACCTGTCTGTGTAAGTGTACTGAATAGTGGGAAGTTCACATCTACTGATGAGCTGGGCTGTCCGCACCACTCTCTGCAGTTTCCTGCGATTAAGAGAAGTACAGTTCCCATACCAGGCAGCGATGCAGCCAGTCACAATGCTCTCAATTGTGTCCCTGTAGAAATTCCTCAGTGGCCCCATCTCTAAGTTCTAAATACTGTCTGAGGTGAAAGCTGTGCTGCTGTGCTCTTTTCACAACACAGCCGGTACGTACACACCATGTGAGATGTTTGGTGATGTTTACAGACTGGAGATGGCAGAAATGCCCTATTATTATAGAGACAGGAAGAGCATCAGAGAATTTAATGGTCATTCCAGATACCAGCACTGTGCCAAGGTACAAGATTATTTCTCTCTCCAACTTGAGTTGAACTTTCCTGTGATGTCAGATCACACCTTGACAACTCAAGTGATTTCATCTGAAATGTTGTCCTTCACCCATTGATGGATTTTGTAAATCTTTTCACAGGTTAAAAATGACAAGGAATTTGTCTACGGGAATCTCAAACACAACATGCCAGTTTTGCTGTCTCTGTCCAGATATTTAAGAGAGGAGCAAGGGATTCACTCAATCATCCTTCCTGCTCAGACTGTGGGGAAGGATTCACTCAATCATCTGACCGACTGGTGTGCCCGTCATTTGCTGGGACACTGGGAATTGATTTAGTCAGTCATTTCAACTGAAGGTACATCAGCAAGTTCACACTGGGCAAGGCCATTCATCTGTTCTGTGGTTGAGAAGGCATTCAGTTGGTCATACCACCTGTGGATACACTGGTCAGTTCTCTCTATGCAGAGGCTTGACATCTGCTGAATTTTTGGGGAAGGATTCACTCGGTCATCTGACCTAATGGCTCACCAGCGAGTTCACACTAGGGAGCGGCCGTTCACCTGCTCAGTCTGTGGGAAGGGATTCACTAAATCATCTCACCTGCTGAGACACCAGTCAGTTCACACTGGAGAGAGGCCGTTCACCTGCTCAGACTGTGGTAAGGGGTACATTTGCTCATCCCAACTGAAGGTACATCAGCGAGTTCACACCGGGGAGAGGCCGTTCACCTGCTCAGACTGTGGGAAGGGATTCACTCAGTCATCCGACCTACTGGCACACCAGTCAGTTCATACTGGAGAGAGGCGATTCACCTGCTCAGAGTGTGGGAAGGGATTCACTTGCTCATCTCACCTATTGAGACACCAGTCAGTTCACCCTGGAGAGAGGCCATTCACTTGCTTAGACTGTGGGAAGGGATTCACTTGTTCATCTCATCTACTGAGACACCAGTCAGTTCACACTGGAGAGCGCCCGTTCACCTGCTCAGACTGTGGGAAGGGGTTCACTTGCTCATCCGAGCTGAAGGTACATCAGCGAGTTCACACTGGGGAGAGGCCATTCACCTGTTCAAACTGCGGGAAGGCATTCAATCAGTCATCTGAACTGAAGGTACATCAGCGAATTCACACTGGTGAGAGGCCATTCACCTGTTCAGACTGTGGGAAGGGATTCACTTGCTCATCCCAACTGAAGGTACATGAGCGAGTTCACACTGGGGAGAGGCCATTCACCTGCTCTGATTGTGGGAAGGGATTCACTTTCTCATACAAACTGAAGGTACATCAGCGAGGTCACACTGGGGAGCGGCCGTTCATCTGCTCAGACTGTGGGAAGGGATTCACTTGCTCATCCCGACTGAAGGTACATCAGCGAATTCACACTGGGGAGAGGCCGTTCACCTGCTCAGAGTGTGGGAAGGGATTCACTCAGTCATCTGAACTGAAGGTACATCAGCGAGTTCACACTGGAGAGAGGCCGTTCACCTGCTCAGTGTGTGGGAAGGGATTCACTCAATCATTTAAACTGAAGGTACATCAGAGAGTTCACACTGGAGAAAGGCCATTCACTTGCTCAGACTGTGGGAAGGGATTCACTCAGTCATCCATCCTAATGGCTCACCAGCAAGTTCACAGTGGGGAGCAGCCGTTCACCTGCTCAGACTGTGGAAAGGGATTCACTCGGTCATCCCAACTGAAGGTACATCAGAGAGTTCACACTGGGGAGAGGCGGTTCACCTGTTCAACTATGGGAAGGGATGCACTCAGTCATCCATCCTAATGGCACGCCAACGAGTTCACAGTGGGGAGCGGCCGTTCACCTGCTAAAACTGCAGGAAGGGATTCAATCAGTCATCTGAACTGAAGGTACATCAGCGAATTCACACTGGGGAGTGGCCGTTCACCTGCTCAGACTGTGGAAAGGGATTCACTCGATCATCTGAACTGAAGGTACATCAGTGAGTTCACACTGGGGAGAGGCCGTTCACATGTGCAGTGTATGGGAAGGGATTCACTCAGTCATATAAACTGAAGGTACATCAGAGAGTTCACACTGGAGAGAGGCCATTCACCTGCTCAGACTGTGGGAAGGGATTCACTCAGTCATCCATCTTAATAGCACACCATCGAGTTCACAGTGGGGAGAGGCCGTTCACCTGCTGCGAATGTGGGAATGTATTCACTCAGTCATCTAAGCTCATGTAACTCTCGCTTCAGCTAGCAGCTTAAAATACGGGGTGATAGCCCCCAACTCAGCCCGGTCAAACTTAAGAAATCTCGTTTGGGTGGATGCTGCTTGAGGTGTCCCCGTTACAAATTAGTATGCTGAAATAACAAACAGTAAACAATATGTGATTAAATGATTGAGCTTTATAATTCTTACTTTGACCATTGCATTAGTAAGGAAAATTTAAAAAAAGAAAAAGTGCTCTCTCTCTCTCCATTTGCATCTTCTCACGTCTCCCTGGCAAAAGACCGTGGTAATATCACTTCCAGACTCACAAGAAAGAACATTTCTGTCATTGGACAGCCCAGCACTCCAAAACCCTGTTATCTCTAGTTGTAACCTAAACATTGCTGCTGCAGAGAAACCACTACCTCAGCAGTGAAACATTACAGAGAGGCCATTACTTCAGCAGTGAAACCTTAGAGCATGTTATACTTGTGACACACTACCGGGTTCACACTGGGGAGAAAGTTTCAATAGGCTGCATGCTGGATATTTGTCCATCACCATTGCTGAATGCAATTTCGAGACTGTCTGTCGGTGCTGAACTCTGCAATTATTGCTGCTGCTCACCACACCCAGTCCTGCACCCTGGTCACTAAGCATGGGAGGAGTTTCTTCTGCTGCACATTCACCTTTAATGGAACTGGAGTTTAATATTCTGGGTCTAAGACAAATAAATATTTTGAATTCTGTCTTCAGTATTTAGGTTTCACACAACTAGTGTACAGTAGAGAGTCAACTCAAGCCAGCTGGACCCTGCCAGTGATTCAGTTCCATGACATTCCTTTTTAATCCTCCCCTGTTGTTCATATCTCACTCTCCCTGGGTGGTGAGATCCACCACTGGATCCATTGTCCAGTGGTGATGGATTCCAAACAAAAACCTCTCTGTGGTGAAGAGGATTCCTTTGAGTTTTCTGCAGAGTGAAGATGTCGAGGAGAAGGGAATCAGCAGCAGGGCATGGCAACGAATGACAGAGTAGTTACATTCGGAAGCTGATTGACACAAGAAAATCTTTTGTTTGTCTGACTGATGACAAACTATACCCATGGTGAGCTGCTCCACTGGTTGAGGAACTTGTGTGCATTGGGAAATGCTTTATTTATTGAGGGAGTTGTTTCTGCTTGTTTTTCCTGTAATTTTATATCCGGATGGTTATTACGGACTGTTCCATCTGAAATAATGTATTGATTAACGTATAGTTTTGTCACCATCTCGTCTTCTTAGATCGGTGGGATATCTCCCATGGAGGGTCATACTCATTCCACTGGTTAATGTTTTCTTCCAGAGTGATAATTCATTTTTCTGAGTTGGCCTCTCATTTAAGTTTTCTGTTCTGTATATCTTATCACGATTGCATATACACACATGGAATGCTGAATCCAGTTCATTTTTGATTAAAAGTTTTATCTGACTGTTGTGTGATTTTTTTTTAAATTTCATGTGTGTTATTTCTCTTCCTCCTTCTGTCCAAGGTAGTGTTAATCTAAGTGAGTGAGAGTGTAATTAGTATTCTCTAAAATTTTCTTAAGTTCTTTATCTTCTAAATTTTACTGTTTGAAATAGGACCAAGATATTTTTATTTTAAAAAAGTCGACATCGGTATTGATGAAAGTGTTTATTGCCTGTGTTGTATTTGTTAATTATTGAGCTCCGTTTGGTTGTTTTTTTTTAAAGCCTTGAACTAAATTTTGTCAAAGGTTTTCCCTATTTTACACAATTTTCTATTTTCTTAGCTTGTTGATATTCCAGATTCGTGGGTATCAAGAGTCCCGGTGAAGGGTCTTGGCCTGAAATGAAATCCATAGATGCTGCCTGACATGCTGAGCTCCTCCAGCACTTTGTGTGTAGATTTCTAGCATCTGCTGGTCCTCTTGTTCCCCAGATATTTATGTTTCTTGAAAGAACAAGCCAAGAGCACGCTGGTTGTGGGGTTGTGTGGCACTGATGGTAAAATATTAAATAAAATCATTAGAAAGAAGTGGCATCAGGTTGGAACGTGTAGAACCTCTGTGGGTAGAATTAAGGAGCAGCAACTGTAAAAAAAAAATCCCTGATGGGAATGGTATAGAGACCTGCAAACAGTAGTAAGTACGTGGTCCAAAAATTACAATGGAAGATGAAAAATGCGAGCAAAAAGGGCAGTGTTACAATAATCATGAGGGATTTTCATGCAGGTGATTAGGAAAATCAGGATGGTGTTGGTCTCAAGAGGAGGAATTCCTAGAATGCCTACAAGATGCTTTTTTAGAGCAGCTCGTGATTGAGCCCACTTGGGAATCAGCTATTCTGGATTGGATGTTGTAATAAACCGGAATTAATTAGGTCACAAGTTCAAAGAACCCTCAGGGGCAAGTGATCTTTATGTGATCAAATTCACCCCGACAGTGAAGGAGAAGCTAAAGTCAGATATGGAATAAAGAGAATTAGAGAGGTATGAGAGAAAAGTTGGTCAAAATTGATTTGAAAAGAACACGGGCAGGGATGAAAACAAAACAGCAATGGCTGGAATTTCTGGAAACAATTCAGACGGCACAGGATATACACATCACAAAGAGGAAGTAGTATACTAAAGGTAAGGAGACAAAACCGTGGCTGATAAGAGAAACCGAAGACAATATAAAAACCAAAGAGAGGGCACAGAGCAAAAATTACTCTGAAATTAGAGGATTGGGAAGCTTTTAAAAACCGACTGAATGCAACTAAAATAATTAAGAAGGAAAAGATCGATTACACCGATGAGCTAGCCAGTAATATTAAAGAAGACACCAATTTTTTTCTTCAGGTACATATAGTGTAAAGAGAAGCGGATGTGGATATCGGACCACTGAAAAATGATGCTGGACAGTTAGTAATGGGGTGGGGGTGCAAGGAGGTGGCAAATGAACTGAATAGGTCTTGTACATCACTCTTATCTCTCGAAGACACTGGCAGGAATATGGAAATCCCAGATGTCAGTGGTCAGAATGTGTAAAGTTACCTTACACAGGAGAAGGTTCTTGGGAAACAGAGATGGTCTGAAGGTAAATAGGTCACCTGGACCAGATGATGTACACCCCAGAGATCTGAAAGAGGCCGAAGAGATGTGGAGGCATTAGCAATGATCTTTCGAGAATTGTTAAGGAAATAAAATCCAAAGAAGATTTTTCCTTTACTACTCCTACTCTCCCAGTTTCACCCATCACCTACCACGTCTTCCACCCCTCCAACCCCCTCACTTCTTCCTTTGAAGTCTCATCTTTTTGGTTCCCAGTCCTGATGAATGGTCTGGGCCCGAAACGTTGACTGTTTACTATTTCCCATATGTGCTGCCTGGCCCCCCAGGTTGCTCCAGCATTTTGTGTTTGTGTTGCTTGGATTTCCAGCATCCACTGATTTTCTCCTGTTTTTCATAAGTACAAAAGCGGGGTCATATAATATAGCAAGAAAACAGTGGGAAGTTATTGGACAGTTTTTACATAACCAGTTGGAGACAAATTAAAACACTGGAGAGACATGATGAAAAATTAAGGTAAGTGAATCAATAATATCGTATCAAAAGTTGTTCAGATATATAAAGAGTAAAAGAGAGGCAAGAGTTGATATTGTACCACTGTGAGATGATGCTGACGAGTTAGTAACAGAGCAAAGAAATCGCGGCCGAATGTAATAAGTATTTCTTGTCAATCGTTACTGTGTGAGACACTCACAGTATAAGACTATCAGACATAGGAGCAGAATTAGGCCAGTCAGTCCTATCGAGTCTGCTCCGCCGTTCTATCATGGCTGATCCCGGTTCTCACTCAACCCCATGCACCTGTCTCCTCGGCATATCCTGTAATGCCTCGACTGATCCATAAACTATCAGCTTTTGCCTGAAATGTACCCACAGACTTGGCCCCCACCGCCATCTGTGTCACAGAATTCCACAGGTTCACTGCTCTCTGACTAAATAAAATCCTCCTCAACTGCTCTAAAAGGTTGCTCCTCAGTTTTCAGGCTGTGCCCTCTGTTATGGCTACACCCACCATAGGAAAAGTCCTCTCCTCATCCACCCTATCCGGACCTTTCCACATTCGGTGGGTTTCAGTGAGATTCAAGATTCAGGATGAGGTTTATTATCACCGGCATTTGGCGTGAAATTTGTTGACAGCAGCAGCAGTTCAATGCAATACAGATTCTGGCATAGATAATAATAATAAATGAATTAAAACAATAATCAAACAGCAGTTCAATGCAATTCATATTCTGACATAGATAATAATAATAAATGAATTAAAACAATAATCAAACAGCAGTTCAATGCAATACAGATTCTGGCATAGATAATAATAATAAATTAATTAAAACAATAATCAACGTAAATCAATTATCTGTGATGAATAGATTATTAAAACGTGTAAAAACAGAAATACTGTATATTGAAGAGTGTCCAAAGCTTTCAAAGTCCATTGAGGAATCGGATGGCAGAGGGGAAGAAGCTTTTCCTGAATCACTGACTGTGCGCCTTCAGGCTTCTGTATCTCCTACCTGATGATAACAGTGAGGAAAGGGCCTGTCCTGGGTGCTGAAGGTCCTTTATAATGGACGCTGCCCTTCTGTGATACCGCTTCCTGAAGATGTCCTGGATACTTTGTAGTCTCGTACCCAAGATGGAGGTGACGAGATTTACAGCCTTCTGCAGCTTCTGAACATTCTCCACCCACATTTACTAAAGATAGTGCAGGAGTACACGCCCAAAGCTGGCAAACGCTTCTCATGCTTGACCCCTTCATTCCCGGAATCGTCTTCGTGAAGATCCTCTGGACTGTCTCCAATGACAACGCACATTTTCTAAGATAGAAGTCCCGCATACTCTAACTTACGGAATGTTAGCCTTCATTGGTAGAGGGATTGAGTTCAAGAGCAGGGAGGTAATGCTGCCACTATACAGGGTACAGGTGAGGCCGCACCTGGAGTACTGTGTGCAGTTCTGGTCTCCATACTTGAGGAAGGATATACAGTACTGGCTTTGGAGGCAATGCAGAGAAGGTGAGCCAGATTGATTCCAGGGATGAGGGGGTTAACCTATGAGGAGAGATTGAGTCGCCTGGGACTTTTCTCTCTGGGGTTCAGAAGAATGATACGGAATTTTATAGAAATACCCAGAATCTTGAAAGGGATAGATAAGATAGTAGGAAAGTTGTTTCCATTGGTAGATGAGAGTAGAACTCGGGGACATTGCCTCAAGATTCAGGAGAGAAGAGTTAGGACGGAGATGAGGAGAAACTGTTTTTCCCAGAGAGTGGTGAATCTGTGGAATTCTCTGTCCAGGGAAGCAGTTGAGGTTTCCTCACGAAGTATATATAAGACACAGTTAGATAGGTTTTTGCAGAATAAGGTAATTAATGGTTATAGAGAAAAGGCAGGTAGATGGAGCTGAGTTCAGCCATGATTTTATTGAATGGCGGGTCAGGCTCAATGGGCCAATGGCCGACTCCTGCTCCCATTTCTTATGTTCTGACATGCGGCCTGAGTAGTGTCTTATAAAGTAACAGCATTCTCTCCTTGCTAATATATTCTACTTCACTTTAAATAAACCAGCATTGCAGTTGCCTTCGTTACCACAGACTCAACCCGTAAACTAATCTTCTGGGAGGCTTGCCCAAGGTCCTGGTGGCGTAGTGACATCAGCGCCGGACTCCGTAACGGAGGTCCCTGGGTTCGAATACAGTCGCTCCCTTGTACGCTTTCCATCCGTGCCGGATTGAGTGTTGAGCTCGCTATTCGACCTCATCAAATAAAGAAAGATACTGTGAAATGTCTGTGTGAGGAGTAGCGCCCCACACAACCTTCCGATCCGCGCCTTGTAAGGCACGAAAATGCCCGACGCTGCCCTGAGTCAGTCCTGAGTCGACGACGTCATCATCATCATCATCATCATCATCATCATCATCACATTTCCTTCTGTACATCTGTGGTTTGAACCTTCTCCCCAATCAGATGATAGTTCACCATTGTTCCTTTTGCCAAAATGCTTTATTGTACATTTCCCAGTTTTGTATTCCATTTGCCCGTTCTTCAAACTTGTGTCCTGCTGCAATCGTATTGCACCCTCAGCACCACCATCGCCTCCACCTATCTTTGTATCATCCGCAAACCTTGTCACAAAGCCATCAGTTCCATTATCCAAGTCATTGACAAACAATGTGAAAAGTAGCGGTCCGACTACTGACCCCTGAAGACCACAAGTCACTGCTGGCCAACCAGAAAAGGCCGCTTTTATTCCCACTCGCTGCCTCTTGGCTGTCAGCCATTCCTCTGTCCATGCCAGTATTACTTCTGACATTTATCCTGTTAAGCAGTTTCATGTGTGACATCTTATCAGAAGCTTTCTGAAAATCCAAGTAAATGACATCCACTGCCTCCCGTTTGTCCATCCTGCTTATGACTTCCTCGACGATCTGTAACAGACTTGTCAGGCAAGATTTCCCTGTATAGAACTTATGCTGGCTTTGACATTATATCATTAGTCTCCTAGTACCCTAAAACCTCAACTGTTATCATGACTCCACACTTTCCCAGCCACTGAGGTTAGGCTAACTGGACTATAATTTGCTTTACTTTGCCTTCCTCCCTTCCGAAAGAGTGGATTGACATTTGCAATCTTCCTGTCCTCCGGGACCATGCCAGAATCAAGTGATTCTTGACGTGTCATGACCAATGCATCTGTTATCTCTCCAGCAACCTCTCTCAGGACTCTGGGATGTAGTCCATCTGGTCAAGGTGACTTATCCACTTCAAGAACCTGTGTTTGCCTCAAACGTTTTCCTTTGTAATAGCAATGGCACTCACTCCTGTTCCCTGACACTCATAGATCTCTGGCACACTGGTGGTGTCTTCCACGGACAAGACGGATGAAAAGTATCTATCAAGTTCGTCTACCATCTCTTCCCCATTTGTACCCCATGAGCATCATTTTCCAGTGGTCCAATATCAACTCTCGCTTCCCTTTCGTATATTTTGTAACTGGTTTATATTATTGTATAGTTTGCTGTCATATTTCACCTTTCCCCTTACAGCTTTTATTTTTAACTTGCCTGTTGTTGGATGTTAAAAGCTACCCAGCTATCCAACCTACTACTCATTTTTGCTACCTTATATGCTTTTATACAGTTCTTAACTTCCTTTGTCAGCCACGATAGCCCAGCCCCGCTGTTTGAGAACTACGTCTGTGGAATATATCTATCCTGCACATTATGAACTATTCCCAGAAACGTCAGACATTTCTGCTCTGGCATCATCTCCACAACCATCCTTTTCCAATCCACCTGGGGAATCACCTTTCTCATGCCTCTGTAATTCCCTTTCATTCCATTGCGATACTACACATGTGACCTGTGCTTCTCCCTCACAAATTGCAGTAGGACTTCAATCATATTATGATCACTGCCTTCTAATGGTTCCTTTACATTAACCTGCCTAATAAGATCTGGGTTAATACACAACACCCAATGTAAGATAGCAGTTCCCCGAGTAGGCTCAACCATCAGCTGCTCTAAAAAGCCATTTCGTTAGCATTCAACACATCCCCTCTTTTGCGATCTCACGCCAATCTGACTTTCCCAATCCTCCTGCAGAGTGAAGTCACCCACTACAGTTGTGTCATTAAATTTATTACATAAATGCCAAACATTCAGCAGTACCTGGGGCAGAAGTGAGGATACATGCTTTTACCAAGGAGAGGAGTTGTTTTTGAAGCTGAAAGGCCTGAAGGTAGATAAGACACCGCAGAGTTCAGAAAGAGGTAGCTGAAGAGATTGTGAAGGCATTAGAGTCATAAAACACTACAACACAGGAAAATGCCATTCGGCCAGTCTAGTCCGTGCTAAAGCATTAATCTTCCGAGTTCCAACAACTTCCACCTGGACCATCGCCCTCCATATGCTTCTCATCCAGTGACCTAAGCAAACTTCTCTTAAAGATTACAATCGTCCCTGCCACTTGCTCAGCAGCTCGGTCCACACTCTCCCCCCTCGGAATGAAGAAGTTCCCCCTTAGTTTTCTCTTCAAGTGATGAGTAATGATCTATCACAAATCACTAGATTTTGGAACGGTTCTGGTGGACCAGAAATTTGCAAATGTCACTCCACAATTTAAGAGGAAAATTATTGGACAGTTAGTCTGACCTTAGTGGTCAGGAAGATGTTAGAGTGTACTAAGAGTGTGTTTTTTGGGTACTGTAATTGGTGAAACATGATGAAGTAGGCCCAAGTCAGCCGGATTCCTTCAAGGAAATCTTGACTGACAAATCTCTTGGAATACTTTGCAGAAATAACAGGAAAGATAGATAAAGCAGAGGCAGTGTATGTTGTTTGCTTGGATTTTCAGATGATCTTCAACAAGGTACCCCATGCAAGGCTTATTGAGAAAGTAAGGAGGCATGGGATCCAAGGGCACATTGCTTTGTGCATCCAGAACGGGCTTGCTCACAGAAGACAAAGAGTGGTTGTATACTGGTCATATTCTGCATGGAGGTCGGTGACCAGTGGTCTGCCTCAGGGATCGGTTCTGGGACCCCTACCCTTCGTGACTTTAATAAATGACCTGGATGAGGAAGTGGAGGTACGGGTTAGTAAATTTGCTGATGACGCAAAGGTTGGGTTAGGTTGCAGGGGGATATTGATAGTCTGCAAACCTGGGCTGAGAAGCGGCAAATGGAGTTCAACCCAAAGAAGTGTGATGTGGTTCATTTGCTTCGGTCAAATATGATAGCATATAGTATTAATGGTAAGCCTCTTGGCAGTGTGGAGGAACAGAGGGATCTTGCGGACGGAGTCCACAGGACACTCAAAGCTGCTATGTAGGTTGACTCTGTGGTTAAGAAGCCATACTGTGTGTTGGCCTTAATCATCCGCAGGCTTGAGTTTAAAAGCCGAGATGTAATGTTGCAGCTATATAGGACTTTGGTCAGACCCCACTTGGAGTACTGTGCTCAGTCCTGGTCGCCAAACTACAGGAAGGATGTAGAAGCCATAGAAAGGGTGCTGAGGAGATTTACGAGGGTGTTGTTTGGATAGGGATAGGCTGAGTGAACTCAGTCTTTTCTCCTTGGAGTGATGGAGGATGAGAGGTGACCTGATAGAGGTGTTCAAGTAAATGAGAGACATTGATCGTGTGGATCGTTGGAGGCTTTTTCCCAGGGCTGAAAGTGCTAGCACGAGAGGGCATAGTTTGAAGATGTTTGGAAGTAGGTACAGAGGAGATGTCAGGGGTAAGTTTTTTTACACAGAGAGTGGTGAGTGGTTGGAATGGGCTGCCGGCAATGGTGGTAGAGGCGGACACGATAGGGTCTTTTAAGAGACTCCTGGATAGGTACACGGAGATTAGAAAAACAGAGAACTGTAGGTAACCCTTGGCATTTCTAGAGCAAGGACATGTTCGGCATCGCTTTGTGAGCCAAAGGGCCTGTAACGTGCTGCAGGTTTTCTATGTTTCTAAGCTGCTGCACGTGAGGCTGCTTAACAGGATCACAGCTCATGGAATTACAGGGAAGAACCTTGTACTGACAAGGGAGAAAGAGTCAGAATAATGTGGGCAATTCTGTTTTGCTGTCGGTAACTAATGCTGCTCTGTAGGGGTCAGTATTGAGACCGCATCGTTTCATGTTAAATCTGAATGATATGGATGACGGAATTGATACCTTGGTGACGAACATTGCAGTTGATACAAAGATAGGTACGGGACAGGTAGTTTAGAGCAAAGCGGGAGTCTGCAGAAGGACTTCGATAGGTCTGGAGAATACCAGCAAAGTAGCAGTTGAAATACAGTGTATGCAAGTCATGTACATTTGGTAGAAGTAATTGGGCGTAGAAAAAAAAAATAAATGGGAGAAACTTGAAAAAATTAGAGGTGCATAAGTGCTTGTGAGTCCTTGAGTAAGAGGCCCTAAAGATTTGCTTGCAAATTGAGTTGATTAAAGATGACAACTGCAATGTTAGCATTAGAAGAGCAGGGATGCGATACTATTGCTTTATAACTCATTGGGCAGATCACTGTTGGTGTATTGTGAGCAGATTCCGACCTGTATTTACGACTTATTATCTGAGCAAAAGATGTGTTCGTATTGGAGTGGGTCCGGAGAAGTTTCAAAGAATGATTCCAGGACGACCAAGAGTGGATGACCTGGATGAGGAAGTACGTGGGAAGGGATTCACTCAGTCATCCAACCTACAGAAATTTATCAATATCCACTGCTGCTGATTTCCACACACAAATAAATCAAAAGGGATATGCCCAATCAAATAGATAATTAATCAATCAATAGCCCCCAAAACAACACGGCCCAGCCAGACACATAACAAGTGACTTTACATCTCACAACAGTGGATTCTGTAATGAAACCCATGATTAATGTTGTTGTCCCTCTGAAATCATAAGAAACGCACATTAAGGTGCATTTAAATGCGAGCGCATCCCCACAGGTGACGTCGCACAGACCCCCCTCGCGCCTGACGTCACGCATGGGCTTCCCACACCGGGATCTGCCCTTACGTGCACAGCGTCTTACGTCATCCATGCGCTGGTGAGCTCGGGCTTTATCAGTTTAATAGCTGGGCTAATAATCACGTGACCAGCCCTCCCCCACCGCTATCAACAGAGGATTCAGGGGCTGCACTATTCCCATTGGTGCAAAGCGATGTCAATCACTTGTTACCGCCAGTCGCAGAGTTGGACAAGTCCAGAGGGCGTTACCCCTGCTGAGTTCGCCTCCCGCTCCGGCCTCAAACTCCACATCACAGTGGAGTAAATGTCCGTTTTTTGATTTATTTCCATTTCCCTCCAAGGGAAGTTGGGGCGTTTGTGAAGCGTCTCCTGCGGCCGGAGTCTGATGTGTCACCGAGAGGTAGGAGGAGACCGCTCGGCCCGTCGGTTTGATGCCAGCTCCCTGGGGAAGGAGAGGAGGGATTTTATTGAAAGGAAATAGATGGTGTGAGAGGGGGCGGACAAGATGTTTGTCCCGGTGGAAATCTGTGAAAATGTCTGAGCCCACGGTGGTGGCGAGCAGAGGGATTCATTTTGGGGGGGAAACACCGGCAGACTGTTGACCTGCAAGTGGGGCCAATGACAGGGTTGGGAGCTGAATGGTTGGGGCAACACGGGGCTGCAGAAGATGGACAGTTTTTGCACAGAGGATTAACAAAGTGGTTAGAGAGTATTTGTTATAGAGAGTGCAATGAAGTTTCAACAGACTGATCCCTGAAATGGTTAGGTCATCATATGAAGAAAGATCAAATGTGATAATTTCATTTGGAGAATCGAGGACTGGGAGGTGAGCACATTGAAATGCACGTCATTACCGGTTGAACCAGGGATCCCAGTCTCTGAAAAATGGGGTGGATGCCTATATTTTATAATAAATCCCCTATTGTTTTACCTTTACCTCCTCTCCCAATTTTATGCTTGCCCTGGTCCTTCACACCCCCTTACCTGCTTAAGATTCAGCCCATTAGCATCAGTCAGCAATTCATTCTTTTTGGCTTTTCCTAATGCCTCAGGGGTTGGCGCTTCCAGAAATTTATAAATGTCCATTGCTGCTGATTTCCACAACAAATAAATCAAAAGGGATTTCCCCAATCAAATGATAATTCTTCGATCAATAGCTCGCAAATTTGTTCATATCCCAGACGCAGGCCCCAAATTTGTTACGAACCATAATGCTTTAGAAACAAGCCAGCAGCAATAGATTACATCTGGAGTCTGGTTTTGATGTTAAATCTGTCTTTATTGGAATCTACTTGTAATATTGCAACTTAAACAAGATAAACAGAAGTTAACAGTGTTAAGTTTATAAATGTGTAAAAGTATAACTCCCAAACTATTGAGCTCAGGGGAAACAAGGCTTGCAGTCTTGAGATGCTAAAGTATGAAAGTTCAGTTCAACCACAGAATAGGCGATGAGGGAGAGAGATTTGTAATCCAGGGTAAATGGTGAGAGAAGGCAAATATGTCAAATTCCTCAGGTTCCACGGTGGTAAAACAAGAGAACAGTCGCTGTAGATTTTATCCGTCATCGCTCCAAATCCACATACAAATTATCACCGAAAGTGACTTGTCACAAGGTGTATCATCTTCAAGTGAACTACCACATCACAGCCAGGCAAGGGTTAACACATAAGTGGTTTCCACAGGACATCCCAAATCAGATCCACTCCTATGGATCAAACAAGGTGACAAACACACATTCAATGTACATGGATCAATAATTAACCCGTCCTTGTGGGCATAGGAAACTTTTAAACAGTGACTCTTGGCCACTAGTTCCCTGGTTTCGATCCTTCCATTTTCCCTCCTTCGTCTCCGTCTGACTCTGAGTGTCTGTGTTCTCGGTTAAAACTAAACAAGCTGCGAGCGATGTAAACAAGCTGCAAGTCAGACTGATTCACCTTCTTAATCGCTCTCTCTCTTTAAATGACAGTCCACAGCAAAGGAAACCCAGGGATTCATAACAATGGCTACTTCCCATTGTGAACTGACTGGTGTGCCAGTAGGTTTGATGACCGAGTGAATCCGACTGAGCAGGTGAATGGCTTCTCCCCAGTGTGAACTCTCTGATGACACTGTAGGTTGGATGACTGAGCGAATCCCTTCCCACAGACTGAGAAGGTGAATGGCTTCTCCCCGGTGTGAACTCTCTGATGTATCTTCAGTTTAGCTGAGCTAGTGAATCCCTTCCCGCACGGTGAGCAGGTGAATGGCTTCTCCCCAGTGTGAACTCGCTGGTGGACCAGTAGGTTGGATGACTGAGTGAATCCCTTCCCACAGTCCGAGCAGGTGAATGGCTTCTCCCCAGTGTGAACTCGCTGGTGGACCAGTAGGTTGGATGACTGAGTGAATCCCTTCCCACAGACTGAACAGGTATATGGCTTCTCCCCAGTGTGAAATTGCTGGTGTGCCAGTAGTTGGGATGACCGAGTGAAACTCTTCCCACAGTCTGAGCAGGTGAACGGCTTCTCCCCAGTGTGAACTCTCTGATGACTCTGTAGGTTGGATGGATCAGTGAATCTCTTCCCACAGACTGGGCAGGTGAACGGCTTCTCTCCAGTGTGAACTCGCTGATGACTCTGTAGGTTGGATGACTGAGCGAATCCCTTCCCACAGACTGGGCAGGTGAATGGCTTCTCTCCAGTGTGAACTCTCTGATGACTCTGTAGGTTGGATGACTGAGCGAATCCCTTCCCACAGACTGAGCAGGTGAATGGCTTCTCCCCAGTGTGAACTCTCTGATGACTCTGTAGGTTGGATGACTGAGAGAATCCCTTCCCACAGTCTGAGCAGGTGAACGGCTTTTCCTCAGTGTGAGCTGACTGGTGTACCAGTAATTGGGATGACCGAGTGAATCCTTTCCCACATTCTGAGCAGGTGAACGGCCTCTCTCCAGTGTGAACTCGCTGATGACTCTGTAGATTGGATAACAGAGTGAATCCCTTCCCACAGACTGAGAAGGTGAATGGCTTCTCCCCAGTGTGAACTTTCTGATGACTCTGTAGGTTGGATGACCGAGTGAATCCCTTCCCACAGACTGAGCAGGTGAATGGCTTTTGCCCAGTGTGAACTCTCTGATGACACTGTAGGTTGGATGACTGAGTGAATCCCTTCCCACAGACTGAGCAGGTGAACGGCTTCTCCCCAGTGTGAACTCGCTGATGTACCAGTAGGTTGGATGACTGAGTAAATCCTTTCCCACAGTCTGAGCAGGTGAACGGCTTCTCCCCAGTGTGAACTGACTGGTGTACCAGTAGGGTAGATGACCGAGTGAAACTCTTCCCACAGTCAGAGCAGGTGAATGGCTTCTCCCCAGTGTGAACTCTCTGATGACTCTGTAGGTTGGATGACCGAGTGAATCCCTTTCCACAGACTGAGCAGGTGAACAGCTTCTCCCCAGTGTGAACTCGCTGATGTCTCTGTAGTTTGGATGACTGAGTGAATCCCTTCCTGCAGACTGTGCAGGTGAATGACCGCCCCCTGGTGTGAACACGCTGGTGTGCCATTAGGACAGATGACCGAGAGAATCCCTTCCCTTAAATTCAGCAGATGACCAGCCTCTGCCCAGTGTGATCTGACTGGTGTGTCCACAGGTGGGATGCCCGACAGAATCCTTTCTCACACACACAACAGATGAATGGCCTTGCCCTGTGTGAACTTGCTGATATACCTTCAGTTGAAATGACTGAGTGAATCCATTCCTAAGCAGGTGAATGGCCTTTCTCCTGTGTAAAATGACGGGCTTGCTGGTTGGTCAGATGACCGAGTGAATCCCTTCGCACAGTCTGAGCAGGAAGGATGGTCGATTGAATCCCTTGCTCCACTTCTTAAATATCTAGAAAGAGACAACAAAACTGGCGTGTCGTGTGTGAGATTCCTGGAGACAAATTCCTTCCCGTTTTTAACCTGTAAAAGATTTACAAAATCCATCAATGGGTGTAGGACAACATTTCAGATGAGATTACTTGAGTTGCCAAGATTTGATTTGGTATCACACTGTTACAGTAACGTTCAACCCAAGTTGAACAGAGTAATCATCTCCTGACTGGGCAGAGTGCTGGTATCTGGAATGTCCATCAATTTCCATATGTAGTTCAAGTTCCAACTCCTTGAAGTGCAGGGTTACAAGCTGCAGCTGGATGCACATCTTGTAAGTGAGGGCATCAGGGACACTACAGGTCTCCCCATCTTCAATACCCCCTTTAATTTGTAATAACCAGCGTGTACATAAATCTTGCACTGTGCATTTTTTATAGAGAGGTATTCATTTTCACAGCGAGCAAATCACGGTCAATAGGAACTTTGATCTCCTCTGGATTCGATCCAGTTCATCTGCACTCTCACACAACCTATGTAGCTGGCCTGTAATGGGAATTGAAGGATTTTCTCACCAAAGTTTTGGCATATTGTCCATATGTGGTTTGCTTGCTAAGTTACGCTTTAAAAAGGCAGATTTCCAAATATCACTCCACTTCTTCCCACTTGCAAATTTTCCAGCAACTTTTGCAACACCAGAATACACACAAGTATCACCAGTTTCTGTATTCGACATAAATATTTCCCCTGAACCCTCCCCCCCAGTGACTGATAGTGGTGAACTCAGTTTCTATATGCCCCTGAAGCCTCCCCCAATTTTCCCGCAACGTTTGCATCGCCACAATTCTCCAGCAACGTTTGCATTGCCACAATACACACATCAGACAAAGACTGACAGTGGTGAACTCAGTGAATGCAATGCCAATGAATATGAAGGGAAGGGCAGTAGTCTGTCTCATTGGAGTCTGGCATATTTGTGATGTGAAAGCTACTTGTTGCCCAGGGCAAAGGTGTTTGATATCATTACGTACCCAGGGAGAATGGGTCAAAACATGTTTTCACCAGTAGAAAAGTCCAGAGCAAGAGGAGGTAGAGGAAGCAGCACACACAAAATACTGGAGGAGCTCAGCAGGCCAGGCAGAATCTATGGAAAAGAGTACTAATGCTGAATTCCTCCAGCATTTTGTGTGTGTTGCTTGGATTTCCAGCATCTGCAGGTTTTCTCTTGTTAGTGATTGGAGGTAGAACAAAGGTGATTTTCTCAACTGGTGATGTAAAAGATTTTGTTCCCTTTCTCTGAGTTCCTAATCCTTGCATTTAGATAGCTGGAGCTCAGCTCTGTCTGAGAGATCCATCAGTTCCCATTCACTTAGCAGCCGGAAGCTCCCCGGGGTCCGTGTATGGATCGTGGTGCTGAGAGAGAGGGACAAGAGCAGGACAGCCCTGAGATTGTTGGCCACTGTCTCTGGATTTCACAGGAATTGTCCCGAAGTCAGTGTTTAAGATAAAAACACAGAGAATTGCTCTTACCTGCACCCGACATTTTCAAGGCCTTCTGTGTACTGCGTGCATCGGGGACGTCCTCAGCCGGACGCCTGCGCATTTCATCGGCGCTTCAGCGCTGGCAAAATTCTTAACGCATGGCCCTATGGGTAATCACGGTGCCATTAACCATTTCTGCAAGCACCGGTTCAATGTCCATACCTCATTTTTTTTTTTATCGTGTGTATAGAAAAATTCTGCAGCTGTTTTAACGCAGAAAGCGGCTCCCATAAACAATATACTCAATATCAACGTGTATCTAATGCCAAAGTAAAATGCAGTTATAAAACACAGGAGATTCTGCAGTTGCTGGAAATACAGAGATGCACATACACAAAACACTGGAGGAACTCTGCAATTCAGAGAGGAACTAAGCAGCGGAGTACACAGGCTTGGCATGCTGAAGGGGCTCTCCCTAAACGATGTCTTTTTATTCCTCTCCACATTTGCTGCCTGAAATTAACCACCTTTTTTTCGGCCAACCAGTTTCCAAATGTTTCTGATTTTTCTTTTGTAGCCACATCCTGCTGATCTGATTCCTGCTCCTCCTGGTAAACTCTAGACCCCATCTCTCTCTGGAGCCCCAAAGCCCTGACTCAGGCTGGCAACTCTTCGGTTTCTGACTCTGCACCATCGAAGATTCACTCGCTAGTCTGCTGTCAGACTTTAGAGGTGCATTGTGTTCCGAGACCTCAGGTTCGCTTACTGTGAGTGTCGCATTAAGAGCCTGAGTGAGTTGGGACTGTGATGTCAGAGGAGAGAGAGGGGCAGGGGGAGAGGGAGAGAGAGACACAAAACCACAGTGAGCTCATCATCTTATTCACCCTGGAGAAAATCATGCAGGTGTAAAAGATGATGAGAGGCATTGGTCTTGTGGATAGCTAGAGGCTTTTCCCCCAGGGCTGAAACAGCTCACACGAGGGGGAATAGGTTTAAGCTGCTTGGAAGTAGGTACAGAGGAGATGTCAGAGCTAAGTTTTTTTAAGCAAAGAGTGGCGTGTGTGTGGAATGCACCGCCAGCGACAGTGGTAGAGGCGGATGCAATAGGGTCTTTTAAGAGACTCTCAGATAGTTACATGGAGCTTAGGAAAATAGGTGGCTGTGTGGCAGGGTAATTCTAAGCAGTTTCTAGAGTAAGATACATGGTCAGCACAACAATGTGGGACAAAGCATCTGTAATGAGTTGTGCATTTATATGTTTCCATGAAATTCACAGGAAATCTCCTATCCCACGGAGTGGTGACTAGTTGCAACCTGTCATCTCAGGGAGAGTGAGAGGGGAACGACAGGGAGAGATTTTGATATACAGATACGGAACAGAAACATGGGCAGGAACCAGATGGGCTGAGTGGCCTTTCTAGTGTACATTGTGAGTGTCTCTAGACAGTAAATATCTGAGACACGGGATTTGATACAGAACTGATTTATCTTTCACAGATCCACAATATTAAACACCAGTCTAGATTAAGTCTAACATCAGCAGAACAGACTCCTCCAATACTCACTGACCAGAGTTCAGTCCTGGGTGCGATGAGCAGCCGCAAGAACTGCAGAATCTGACGGTAACAGTCCCTCATGAACCTGCAGCTGCCTTCAGTCACTGTGATGGCTAAACTTTTAACACAGAGCTGATTTGAACTTCCTCCCTGATGTAGGAGCGCTCAGACCGAAGATGTAGGGGAGAAGGAAAAAAAAAGAGATAATAAAGTTGTTTGCACCATTAGTGATAAACAGAGAGGACGAGGTGGAAAGTTTCTTGAATGCATCTGTTTTAATGCTTGGAGCATTGTAAGAAAGGTGGATGAGCTTAGAGTATGGATTGATAACTGGAAATATGATGTTGTATCTATTAGTGAAACATGGTTGCAGGAGGGGTGTGACTGGCAACTAAATATTCCTGGATTTTGTTGCTTCTGGTGTGATAGAATCAGAAGGGCAAGAGGGGGAGGTATTGCAATGCTTGTCTGAGAAAATATTACAACAGTGCTTTGACAAAATAGATTACAGGGCTCATTTAGGGAGCCTATTTGGCTGGAATTGAGGAATGGGAAAGGTATAGTAACACTTACAGGGGTGTATTATAAACCACCTAATTGGGAGCAAGAATTGGAAGAGCAAATTTGTAAGGAGATAGCAGATATTTGTAGTGAGCATAAGGTTGCGATTGTGGGAGATTTTAATTTTCCACACATAGAAACAAAGAACATAGGTGCAGGAGTAGGCCATTAGGCCCTTCGATCCTGCACTGTAATTCAGAATGATCATGCATCATCCAACTCAGAACCCTGTACCTGCTTTCTCTCCATACCCCTGATCCCTTTAGCCACAAGGGCCATATCTAACTCCCTCTTAAATATAGCCAATGAACTGGCCTCAACTGTTTCCTGTAGCAGAGAATTCCACAGATTCACCTCTCCCTGTGTGAAGAAGCTTTTCCTCATCTTGGTCCTAAAAGGCTTCCCCTTTATCCTTAAACTGTGACCCCTCGTTCTGGACTCGCCCAACATCAGAAACAATCTTCCTGCATCTAGCCTGTCCAATCCCTTTAGAATTTTACACGTTTCAAAAAGATCCCCCCTCAATCTTCTAAATTCCAGCGAGTATAAGCCTAGTCGACCCAGTCTTTCTTCATATGAAAGTCCTGCCACCCCAGGAATCAATCTGGTGAACCTTCTTTGTACTCCCTCTGTGGCAAGAATGTCTTCCCTCAGATTAGGGAACCAAAACTGCATACAGTACTCCAGCTGTGGCCTCACCAGGGCCTTGTACAACAGCAGTAGAACCTCCCTGCTCCTGTACTCGAATCCTCTTGCTACGAATGCCAACATACCATTTGCCTTTTTCACCACCTGCTGTACCTGCATGCCCACCTTCAATGACTGGTGTACAATGACACCCAGGTCTTGTTGCACCTCCGCTTTTCTTAATCGGTCATTCAGATAATAATCTGTTTTCCTGTTCTTGCAACCAAAGTGAATAACCACACATTTATCCACATGAAATTGCATCTGCCATGAATTTGCCTGCTCACCTAACCTATTCAAGTCACCCTGAATCCTCTTAGCATCCTCACAGCTAACACTGCCGCCCAGCTTCGTGTCATCCGCAAACTTGGAGATGCTGCATTTAATTCCCTCGTCTAAATCATTAATATATATTGTAAACAACTGGGGTCCCAGCACTGAGCCTTGCAGTACCCCACTAGTGACTGCCTGCCAATCTGAAAAGGTCCCATATATTCCCACTCTTTGCTTCCTGTTTGCCAACCAATTCTCTATCCACATTAATAACATACCCCCAATACTGTGTGCTTTAAGTTTGCACACTAATCTCCTGTGTGGGACCTTGTCAAAAGCCTTTTGAAAATCCAAATATACCAAATCCACTTTTTCTCCCCTATTCATTCCACTAGTTACATCCTCAAAAAATTCTATAAGATTCGCCAGACATGATTTTCCTTTCACAAATCCATGCTGACATTTTCCGATTATTTCATCTCTTTCCAAATGTGCTGTTATCACATCTTTCACAACCAACTCTAGCATTTTCCCCATCACCGATGTCAGGCTAACCAATCTATAATTCCCCGGATTCTCTCTCCCTCATTTTCAAAAAAAAGTGAGGTCACATTAGCCACCCTCCAATCCTCAGGAACTAATCCAGAATCTAAGGAGTTTTGAAAAATTATCACTAATGCATCCACTATTTCTTGGGCTACTCTGGGATGCAGACCATCTGGCCCTGGGGATTTATCTGCCTTTAATCCCTTCAATTTACCTAACACCACTTCCCTACTAACATGTATTGCCCTCAGTTCCTCCATCTCACTGGACCCTCGGTCCCTTACTATTTCTGGAAGATTATTTATGTCCTCCTTAGTGAAGACAGAACCAAAATAGTTATTCAATTGGTCTGCCATGTCTTCGTTCCCTATGATCAATTCACCTGTTTCTGACTGTGTAGGACCTACCTTTGTCTTGAGCAATCTTTTTCTTTTCACTTATCTGTAAAAAACATTTACAGTCAGTTTTTATGTTCCCTGCCAGCTTTCTCTCATGATCTTTGTTTCACTTTCCTAATTAAGCCCTTTGTCCTCCTCTGCTGGTCTCTGAATTTCTCCCAGTCCTCAGGTGTGTCACTTTTTTGCTAATTTATATCGTTCTTCTTTGGACTTGATACTATCCCTAATTTCCCTTGTCAGCCACGGGTGCACTACCTTCCCTGGTTTATTCTTTTGCAAAACTGGGATGAACACTTGTTGTAGTTCATCCATGCAATCTTTAAATGCTTGCCATTGCATATGAATGTTGAGGAACCAACTAGAGAGCAGGCCATTCGACATTGGGTTTTGAGCAATGAGGAAGGGTTAGTTAGCAATCTTGTTGTGCGAGGCCCCTTGGGTAAGAGTGACCATAATATGGTGGAATTCTTCATTAAGATGGAGAGTGACATAGTTAATTTAGAAGCAAAGGCTCTAAACTTAAAGAAGGGTAACTTTGAAGGTACGAGACGTGAATTAGCTAAGATAGACTGGCAAATGATACAAAGGGTTGACAGTAGATATGCAATGGCAAGCATTTAAAGATTGCATGGATGAACTACAACAATTGTTCATCCCAGTTTGGCAAAAGAATAAACCAGGGAAGGTAGTGCACCCGTGGCTGACAAGGGAAATTAGGGATAGTATCAAGTCCAAAGAAGAAACATATAAATTAGCCAGAAAAAGCGGCATACCTGAGGACTGGGAGAAATTCAGAGACCAGCAGAGGAGGACAAAGGGCTTAATTAGGAAAGGGAAAAAAGATTATGAGAGAAAGCTGGCAGGGAACATAAAAACTGTAAAAGCTTTTACAGATATGTGAAAAGAAAAAAGATTGGTCAAGACAAATGTAAGGACCTTTACAGTCAGAAACAGGTGAATTGATCATAGGGAACAAAGACATGGCAGACCAATTGAATAACTACTTTGGTTCTGTCTTCACTAAGGAGGACATAAATAACGCTCTGGAAATAGTAAGGGACCAAGGGTCTAGTGAGATGGAGGAACTGAGGGAAATACATGTTAGAAGGGAAGTAGTGTTAAGTAAATTGAAGTGATTAAAGGCAGATAAATCCCCAGGGCCAGATGCTCTGCATCCCAGAGTAGCCCAAGAAATAGTGGATGCATTAGTGATAATTTTTCAAAACTCCTTAGATTCTGGATTAGTTCCTGAGGATTGGAGGGTGGCTAATGTTACCCCACTTTTTAAAAAAGGAGGGAGAGAAAAACCAGCGAATTACAGACTGGTTAGTCTGATGTCGGTGGTGGGGAGAATGCTAGAGTCAGTTATCAAAGATGTGATAACAACACATTTGGAAAGAGGTGAAATCATCGGACAAAGTCAGCATGGAGTTGTGATAGGAAAGTAATGTGTGACGAATCTTATAGAATTTTTTGAGGATGTAACTAGTAGTGGATAGGGGAGAGCCAGTAGCTGTGGTATATTTAGATTTTCAAAAGGATTTTGACAAGGTCCCACACAGGAGATTAGTGTGTAAACTTAAAGCACACGTTATTGGGGGTATGGTATTGATGTGGATAGAGAATTGGTTGGCAGACAGGAAGCAAAGAGTGGGAGTAAACGGGACCTTTTCAGAATGGCAGGCAGTGACTAGTGGGGTACCGCAAGGCTCAGTGCTGGGACCCCAGTTCTTTACAATATATATGAATGATTTAGATGAGTGAATTAAATGCAGCCTCTCCAAGTTTGCGGATGACACGAGGCTGGGCGGTGGTGTCAGCTGTGAGGATGCTAAGAGGATGCAGGGTGACTTGGATAGGTTAGGTGTGTGGGCAAATTCATGGCTGATGCAATTTAATGTGGATAAATATGAGGTTATCCATTTTGGTTGCAAGAACGGGAAAACAGATTATTATCTGAACGGTGGCTGATTAGGAAAAGGGGAGGTGCAATGAGACCTGGGTGTTATTGTACACCAGTCATTGAAGGGAGGCATGCAGTTACAGCAGGTGGTGAAAAAGTTGAAAGGTATGCTGGCATTCATAGCAAAAGGATTTGAGTACAGGAGCAGGGAGGTGCTACTACAGTTGTACAAGGCCTTGGTGAGACCGCACCTAGAGTATTGTGTGCAGTTTTGGTCCCCTAATCTGAGGAAAGACATTCTTGCCATAGAGGGAGTACAGAGAAGGTTCACCAGATTGATTCCTGGGATGGCAGGACTTTCATATGAAGAAAGACTGGATCGACTAGGCTTATACTCACTGGAATTCAGAAGATTGATGGAGGATCTCATTGAAACATATAAAATACTAAAGGGATTGGACAGGCTAGATGCAGGAAGATTGTTTCCGATGTTGGAGAAGTCCAGAATGAGGGGTCACAGTTTAAGGATAAAGGGGAAGACTTTTAGGACCGAGATGAGGAAAAACTTCTTCATACAGACTGTGGAGAATCTGTGGAATTCTCTGCCACAGGAAACAGTTGAGGCCAGTTCATTGGCTATATTTAAGAGGGAGTTAGATATGGCCCTTGTGGCTAAAGCGATTGGGGGTATGGACAGAAAGCAGTCACAGGGTTCTGAGTTGGATGATCAGCCGTGATCATACTGAATGGCGGTGCAGGCTCGAAGGTCTGAAGGGCCTACTCCTGCACCTATTTTCTATGTTTCTATCCACTGTCAACCCTTTAAATATCATTGAAATATCAATCTTAGCTAATTCACGTCTCATTTCTTCAAAATTGCCCTTCTATAAGTTCAGAACATTTGGTTCTGAATTAACTGTGTCACTCTCCATCTTACTGAAGAATTCCACCATATTATGGTCACTCTTAACCAAGGGGCCTCGTATGACAAGATTGCTAATTAACCCTTCCTCAATACCCAGTCTAGAATGGCCTGCTTTCTAGTTGGTTCCTCGACATGTTGGTTCAGAAAACCATCCCGCACACATTCTAAGAAATCCTCTTCCTCAGCACCCTTACCAATTTGGTTCACCCAATCTATATGTAGAGTGAAGTCACCCATTATAACTGCTGTTCCTTTTTTGCACGCATTTCTAATTTCCTGTTTAATGCCATCCCCAACTTCACTACTACTGTTAGGTGGCCTGTACACAAATCCCACCAGCATTTTATGCCCCTTGGTGTTATGCAGCTCTACTCATATCAATTCCATATCCTCCAGGCTAATGTCCTTCCTTTCTATTGCGTTAATCTCTTCACTAACCAGCAACGCTATCCCACCTCCTTCTCTTTCCTGTCTATCCCTCCTAAATACTGAATATCCCTGGATGTTGAGCTCCTATCCTTGGTCACCCTGGAGCCATGTCTCTGTGATTCCAACCATATCCTTTTTGATTTTTGCCCTGGATTTGACTGCCTGCCACTTTTACTTTTCACCTTACTACTTTTTGGTTCTACTCTCATGTTGCACGCCTCTGTCTCTCTGCACTTGTTCCTATCCCCCTGCCACATTAGTTTAAATCCCCCTGAACAGCAGTAGCAAACGCTCCCCCTAGGGTTAGGAGGAGGGACAGCCCTCAGTGAATCCTGTGTATGCTCCCTGGAAGCCTCAAGAAATGATAATGATCATGAATCTGGCCCCAGATAGAAAAGAAAAACAAGCACAGTTTGCTCAGTGTGTCCACAGTACTACACAAACGTTTAATGCAACTCCGCAAGATTTATTCGGTCTCTGCTGCATGATACTCTCAGCTGATGAAGGGCAGAAATGGAAGGCAGAATTGAAATACCAAACCTATCAGGAGTTCAGGTGGGAAACCATAACGAGAATGAACAGACAGACCAGATCTCCAGCAATCTGTCAACATCACCAAAGTACCTAAATGCAAACATAAGGCTGGGGAATCTGGACCAGACTACTGAGAGAGATTTGTGGCCTGCTACGGCACCTTCGCAGGAGACCAAGCAAATCTGTCCGCCCAGTTCAATGCCCTACTGCTCCAATGCTTACCAACTAAGTTAGCCAACATGATTAAAACAAATAATATGGATTGGCCTGACAATGACCGAAATCAAATGCGATGAGCTTTGACATATCATTAGGACCCAACTTTCGAATCCCGATCAACCCCGAAGGGAACTAATATTAAAGGTGAATAAGCTCAGTGGGAAGAAGGACGCGAGCAGGCTATATCTGAGGAACAGAAATGGGAGCAAAAACCTAACAAGGGACAGGTGGGGACAACAAAACATTCAGAAACTGACAAGAAGATGCTTCCAACCGTGAGTGCAAACCCTCAGGAAGAGCCCACTGTAATATTTCAAGTTGCTGGAAATACAGTTCCGTTTATGATTGATATGAGGGCAAGCACAACCACTCTCGATCAGGAAATAGTATCGGAAAAGGGATTCATGCTATCAGACGCTACAATCACTCTGTCTGGGTTCAGAGGCACGGAACGTACGTATTCACGTATCCAGCCACTGCAGGTGGAATTCCAGGGGAACCAGTGTGAGGTTTCATTTACTGTCGCCACCAGACGGGGGTGTAATCTCGTAGCGAGAGACTTGCTCTGTCTGTTGGAAGTCGAGATTCCATGCACGGACAAGGATATCATGCCAGAACTGCGAACAACTGACAGCTTCCTCAGTTTCTGACCACCCAATTGTGGGCACTTTATCTGGACTCCAGTACATTTGAACCCCTTCTGCCAGCGGCCAGCTCTCATGTGACTCTGTGTTATGACCCTACCGGGTGCACACTGAGGACAGCTAATATTATGCACCCCTCGAGGAACAGAAATTCCCAGTCACGGTGATTGGAGAGGTTAAAGGAAGAGACGGCACTGCATTTCTGGCCAAAGTTCCAAATTTCATTTGGCGACAGACAGGACTGGTGGTTCCCAATACGACTGTCAGGGTTTGCCCTGGGTTCAAGCCAAAGAGCCGAGGGCTCCTTGCCCACACCTTGATGAAACAGGCATCCAGCACCGAGGGAGACTGGCAAGACTTGGTCAAGGGGCAGCTCCGATACTGGAAGAAATCTGAGGTGAAGACGGGACATCTGGTAAGACATTCTTTCAATAGTGACCGAACCCAAGATGTTGTACCCCATCTCTGGGCAATTTCAGTCCATGAAGTCAGACCTCCTGTCCAGATCACAGTGAAAGAAGGACAGACTCCCATCCACTCCGCAATGCCCCCTCTAGCTCATCCGGATCACTGTGAAAGAAGGACAGACTCTCCCATCCATTCTGCAATACCCCCTCTAGCCCATCCGGATCACAGTGAACGAAGGACAGACTATCCCATCCATTCTGCAATGCCCCCTCTAGCCCATCCGGATCACTGTGAAAGAAGGACAGACTCTCCCATCCACTCCGCAATGCCCCCTCTAGCTCATCCGGATCACTGTGAAAGAAGGACAGACTCTCCCATCCATTCTGCAATACCCCCTCTAGCCCATCCGGATCACAGTGAACGAAGGACAGACTATCCCATCCATTCTGCAATGCCCCCTCTAGCCCATCCGGATCACTGTGAAAGAAGGACAGACTCTCCCATCCATTCCGCAATGCCCCCTCTAGCCCATCCGGATCACAGTGAAAGAAGGACAGACTCTCCCATCCATTCTGCAATTCCCCCTCTAGCCCGTCCGGATCACTGTGAAAGAAGGACAGACTCTCCCATCCATTCTGCAATACCCACTCTAGCCCGGCTGGATCACTATGAAAGAAGGACAGACTCTCCCATCCATTCTGCAATGCCCCTCTAGCCCGTCCGGATCACTGTGAAAGAAGGACAGACTCTCCCATCCATTCCGCAATACCCCCTCTAGCCCGTCCAGATCACAGTGAAAGAAGGACAGACTATCACATCCATTCGGCAATACCCCTTCTAGCCCATCCGGATCACTGTGAAAGAAGGACAGACTCTCCCATCCATTCTGAAATACCCCCTCTAGCTCGTCCGGATCACAGTGAAAGAAGGACAGACTCTCCCATCCATTCTGCAATACCCCCTCAAGCCCGTCCGGATCACAGTGAAAGAAGGACAGACTCTCCCATCCATTCTGCAATTCCCCCTCTAGCCCGTCCGGATCACTGTGAAAGAAGGACAGACTCTCCCATCCATTCCGCAATGCCCCCTCTAGCTCATCCGGATCACTGTGAAAGAAGGACAGACTCTCCCATCCATTCTGCAATACCCCCTCTAGCCCATCCGGATCACAGTGAACGAAGGACAGACTATCCCATCCATTCTGCAATACCCCCTCTAGCCCATCCGGATCACTGTGAAAGAAGGACAGACTCTCCCATCCATTCTGAAATACCCCCTCTAGCCCGTCCGGATCACAGTAAGAGAAGGACAGACTCTCCCATCCATTCTGCAATACCCATCTAGCCTGTCCGGATCACTGTGAAAGAAGGACAGACTCTCACATCCATTCCGCAATACCCCCTCTAACCCATCCGGATCACTATGAAAGAAGGACAGACTATCCCATCCATTCTGCAATACCCCCTCTAGCCCATCCGGATCACAGTGAAAGAAGGACAGACTCTCCCATCCATTCTGCAATTCCCCCTCTAGCCCGTCCGGATCACTGTGAAAGAAGGACAGACTCTCCCATCCATTCTGCAATACCCCCTCTAGCCCGTCTGGATCACTATGAAAGAAGGACAGACTCTCCCATCCATTCTGCAATGCCCCTCTAGCCCGTCCGGATCACTGTGAAAGAAGGACAGACTCTCCCATCCATTCCGCAATACCCCCTCTAGCCCGTCCAGATCACAGTGAAAGAAGGACAGACTATCCCATCCATTCGGCAATACCCCTTCTAGCCCATCCGGATCACTGTGAAAGAAGGACAGACTCTCCCATCCATTCTGCAATACCCCCTCTAGCCCGTCTGGATCACAGTAACAGATGGACAGACTCTCCCATCCATTCCGCAATACCCCTCTAGCCTGTCCGGATCACTGTGAAAGAAGGGCAGACTCTCCCATCCATTCGGTATTACCCCTTCTAGCCCGTCCGGATCACTGTGAAGGGACAGACTCTCCCATCCATTCTGCAATACCCCCTCTAGCCTGAGGAAACGTTTTATGAGGACGGAAGCTCTTTTGTGGATCCAGCAGGAAAACGACATTCTGGCTATGCGATAGTGACGGACAGTGAAGTAATTGAACAGGCCTCCTTTGAAGCAGCTGTCTCTGCCTAGAAGGCTGAGCTGTTTGCTCTGACTCGTGCCTGTATCCCAGCAACAGACTAAAGTTGGAACGTTTAGACGAACTCCCGTTATGCATTTGGGATTGTACATGACTACGGGGCTCTCTGGGAACATGGGGATTCCTGACTTCCTCTGGTCTCCCCATGAGTAATGTCACCTTTGTAAACAACTTACTCACCGCTCTACAGCTACCTCGAGTTTTGTTCTTCTCAGGGGGCTGCCTCTGAGGAGGAGTGAAAACTGTGGTCCCAGATGGGGTGCCAGAAAGACCCTAAGCTAGGTCTTTGGATCACCCAGTGGGACAGGTCTGGGTTCCTACACAGTTTTTACCAATATTGGTTGATTATATACATAATTGTACACACCTGGGAAAGGAGGGAATGGTTGGTAACCTGTACCCTGCACACCGGGTACGACTTCTTTGACAGGTGGATCTTTCTCGTGTCTACAAGTTGATTTTATTGAATTGCCTAGAGGACATTGCTATAGATACTGCTTAGTTATTATAGATGTGTTTAGTAGATGGATTGAAGCTATTCCAACTACCATTAATTCTGCTGACTGTTGTGAAGTATTATTAAGGGAAATAATTCCCAGGTACAAGCCAGAGATGCTGAGTTCAACAATGGCCCACACTTTATGGTGAAAGCAAACGAAGGAGTATGTAACAAACTAGCTATCAAGCAACAATTCCACTGTGTACATCATCCACGGGCCGCTGGCAGAGTGGAGAGAGCCAATGGCACTCTGAAGAGTAAACTGGCCAGACTAACAGCGGAGACTGGACTCACTTGGTTGAAGGTCCGACCATTAGCCCGATTCCACATGACGGCTACCCCACAGGGGAAAACAGGGTTGTCACCAGCTTAAATCATTACCGGATGTCCCACGAGGACACCCTGGGAACAAAGTCTCAGGATTAAAGGCAAGGTGAATAAGAATAAGGAACCTTGGTTCTTCAGGGATATTGGAACACTGATAAAGAAGAGAGAGATGTATGACATGTATAAGAAACAGGGAGCAAATAAGGTACTTGAGGAGTATAAAAAGTACAAAAAAATACTTTAGGAAGAAATCAGGAGGGCTGAAAGAAGACATGAGGTGGCGTTGGCATTCAAGGTGAAGGACAGTAAGAGCTTCCACAGGTATATTAATAGCAAAATGATAGTTAAGGGATAAAATTGGTCCTCTTGAAGATCAGAGTGGTCGACTATGCATGGAACCAAAAGAAATTGGGGAGATGTTAAATGTTTTTTTTTTGTGTCTGAATTTACTAAGAAAACTGGCTTGGAGTCAATGGAAATAAGGCAAACAAGTATTGAGGTCATGGAACCTATACGGATAGAAGAGGAGGAGGTGCTTACTACCTTGAGGCGAGTAGATAAATCTCCAGAACCTGATGGGGTATTCCCTCGGACCCTGAGGGAGACTAATGTTGAAATTGCAGGGACCCTGGCAGATATATTTAAATGTCATTATCTACGCATTAGGTGCCAGAGATTTGGAGGATAGCTCATGTTGTTCCTTTGTTTAAAGCAGGCTCCAACAGTAATCCGGGAAATTATAGGCTTGTAAGTTTGATGTCGGTCATGGGTAAATTATTGGAAGGAGTACTAAGAGATAGGATTGACAATTACTTAGATAGACAGGGACATATTAGGGAGAGTCAACATGGCTTTGTGCATGGTAGGTCATGTTTAACAAATATATTGGAGACTTTCGAGGCGGTTACAATGAAAGTGGATGAAGGCAAGACAGTGGATGTTGTCTACATGGACTTCAGTAAGGCGTTTGACAAAGTCCCGCATGGGAGGTTAGTTAGGAAGATTCAGTCACTATGTATACATGGTGAGGTAGTAAATTTGATTGGAAATTGAGAATGGGAGAAGTCAGAGAGTGGTAGAGGAGTATTGCTACTCTGAGTGGAGGCCTGTGACTAGTGGTGTGCCACAGGGATCAGTCCATTGTTATTTGTCATCTATATCAATGATCTGGATAATAATTTGGTAAATAGGGTCAGCAAATTTGTTGATGATACAAAGATTGGAGGTGTATGCACAGTGAAGAAGGTTTTCAAAGCTTGCAGAGAGATCTGGACCAGCTGGAAAAATGGCAGATGGAGTTTAATACAGACAAGTGTGAGGTATCGCACTTTAGAAGGTCAAACCGAGGTAGAACATCCAAGGTAAATGGCAGGGCACTGAGGAGTGCACTAGAACAGAGGGATCTAGGAATACTGATACAAAATTCCCAGAAGTGGCATCACATGTAGATAGGGCAGTAAAGAGAGCTTTTAGTACCATATAACCATATAACAATCACTGCACGGAAACAGGCCATCTCGGCCCTCCTAGTCCATGCCGAACTCTTAATCTCAACTAGTCCCACCTACCCGCACTTAGCCCATAACCCTCCACTCCTTTCCTGTCCATATACCTATCCAATTTTACCGTAAATGACACAACTGAACTGGCCTCTACTACATCTACAGGAAGCTCATTCCACACAGCTATCACTGTCTGAGTAAAGAAATACCCCCTCGTGTTTCCCTTAAACTTCTGCCCCCTAACTCTCAAATCATGTCCTCTCATTTGAATCTCCCCTACTCTCAATGGAAACAGCCTATTCATGTCAACTCTATCTATCCCTCTCAAATTTTTAAATACCTCGATCAAATCCCCCTCAACCTTCTACGCTCCAATGAATAGAGACCTAACTTGTTCAACCTTTCTCTGTAACTTAACTGCTGAAACCCAGGTAACATCCTAGTAAATTGTCTCTGCACTCTCTCTAATTTATTGATATCTTTCCTATAATTCGGTGACCAGAACTGCACACAATATTCTAAATTTGGCCTTACCAATGCCTTGTACAATTTTAACATTACATCCCGACTTCTGTACTCAATGCTTTGATTTATAAAGGCCAGCGTTCCAAAAGCCTTCTTCACCACCCTATCTACATGAGACTCCACCTTCAGGGAACTATGCACTGTTATTCCTAGATGTCTCTGTTCCTCTGCATTCCTCAATGCCCTACCGTTTACCCTGTATGTTCTATTTGGATTATTCCTGCCAAAATGTAGAACCTCACACTTCTCAGCATTAAACTCCATCTGCCAACATTCAGCCCATTCTTCTAACCAGCATAAATCTCCCTGCAAGCTTTGAAAACCCACCTCATTATCCACAACACCTCCTACCTTAGTATCATCGGCATACTTACTAATCCAAGTTACCACCCCATCATCCAGATCATTTATGTATATTACAAACAACATTGGGCCCAAAACAGATCCCTGAGGCACCCCGCTAGTCACTGGCATCCATCCCGATAAACAATTATCCACCACTACTCTCTGGCATCTCCCATCTAGCCACTGTTGAATCCTTTGGTCTTTATAAATTCAAGTATTGAGTATAAGAGTTGGAATGTTATGGTGAGATCGTATAAGGTATTAGTGAGGCTGAATTTGCAGTATTGTGTGCAGTTTTGGTCACCGAATTACAGGAAGCATATTAATAAGGTTGGAAGTGTGCAGAGAAGGTTTACAAGGATGTTGCCAGGACTTGAGAAACTGTGTTACAGAGAAAGGTTGAATAGGTAAGGATTTCATTCTTAGGAGTGTAGAAGAATGAGGGGAGACTTGATAGAGGTATATAAAATTAGGGTGGGTATAGATAGAGTGAATGCAAGCAGGGTTTATCCACTGAGGCTAGGGGAGAGAAAAAAAACAGAGGACATGGGTTAAGGATGAAGGGCAAAAAGTTTAAAGGTAATATAAGGGGGGGCTTCTTCACAACTGGGTCTGACAGAGGCATAACTGGTCCTTCTGGCCATATTCAGTCTCACTCCCAACTATTTCCTACCTTCCTTTGTGCAGGTATGTAACGTCTAAAGGACCAGTGTTTGAGTAAATGAGACTCACCAAACTTTCTCCGGACTGAATCAATGGAATCTCTGAGTCAGATGGTTTCTCTCCAATCAGTGCTCTCAATCCTCGGGCTGGTTCACTTGTTGCTGTTCCTTCGTCTTCAGTCGTGGTTTTTCTTCCAATAAATCTCTCACTGCAGGTCTGACTTAAACATGAAAGATAATGAAGCACGTTAACAATACAAAGGAGGACCTAACATTTCTGCTTAATGTTACTAGGAATAAAACTCACTGAAATTTAACCATTGAAGGCAAATATAATGATCTCAGTGAACAATCTTTTATTGTCCCTCACATGACACAGACGATATGGGATAAGAAGGAGCCATCATTCAGTCATGGTAAGACATATGACACAGGAACAGAATTAGGTGATTCGATCCATCTGGTCTGTCCACCACACAACCAGGGTTGATTTTTATTCCAACACCATATTCCTGCCTTCCTCCTGTAACCCTGAAGCTACTCAGCAATCATCAATATATTAATCTGTCACAAATATACCCAAATGGCAGGTTCAAACAAATTCACAAATTCCAAATATCAGACATCTTTTGGCCAAAAAAAATTTCTCATCTCAGTTTTAAAGGGAAGCAAGTTTATTCTGAGACTGTGCTGTCAGATCACAGACTTTCTGTCTAATGGAAACATCCTCTCCATGCCCACTGTATCCAGGCTTTTCAGCATTCGGTAGGTTTATTAACCATACATCCCTCCACCACCCCCACCGTCCCTCTGAACTCCATCGAGCACAGGTCCAGAACCATCAAATGCTCCTCAAACATAAATCCGATCATTCCTGAGATTATTCTTGTAAGCCTTGTTAGCAACAACTGCACCGGACACATTTCCGGGAATAACAGTCAAATCGGTTCCAGGATAATTTACAAGGTCAAGTTGTGCTTCCTTTACTGTTATACTATCACTCCACTTCCAGGTTAAAACAGGTCCATTTCAGGAAATTTGTATTACAGATCCTGTCTTGTCTGTACTTGACCGACCACAGTTGCTGGACTATAAACTTGCAGGAGTAATGTGTGGCTCAGCTCTACTGCGTGAAGCTGAGGCTGAAACCATTCTCCCCCTGGACTTCCCAGTCCCTGGGTAAAGCAGGCAGTGAAATCAAAGATCCCCACAACCTGGGACGTTCTCCTTTCTCACCCACCCCAGCCCGGGAGAAGACACAACAGCCAAAAACCTCCAGGACAAATGCAAGGAGCCTCAGGAAGCGAGACGGGGTCGGGGAAGTTAATGAAACACATTGGCCAAAATCACACCACGTGATCTTGCGTCACAAAGCGGAGGGCGGGGCGAATCTGTGGCACACAGCCTCACGTGACCTGTCGGCGGGACTTCCATTTGAATTCTGCGGAAACAGACAGCCTGGGCTCCTGGTTTGGATCGTTCAATGCAGATTAAGTGAAGTCGACACATTTCTGACGAGCCCAGACAGTTGGGAAACAAATGAATTCCTGACCCTCAGTTCGGGGCTCACGGCCAACATCGGATCTCCCCGCTCGGGATCAGTCTCAACATTCACCGAAGGGAAAGTGATATCTTCGGCCCGCAGACAGTGATCCCGACGCAAGAGACGAAAGTCTTTCCCGATAACACAGCCGACCCACTTCAGTTCTGAGCGGAGAGGATAACACCGTCCACCCGGAAACGGTGAACATGCGCGAAGAGATTGTTACATCATCGGGAGTCGGGCCCTCGGAAACAGACGCGCAGGTGCTGCCAATCTGCGGTTAAATGGGAGGGGCAAACGGGATCACGGGGCAAACGGGATCACGTGTCAGGATTGGCGACAACTCCCCCCTCCCCCAGGCAGAGATTCCAGCTGCTCATTAGTCTGTGAAAAGAAGCAAACTTGCCGCTCACATCTCCTCTCACCTTAAATGTATTAGACATTTCAACCCCCAGGAAAAATATATCGTCTGTCCACTCTATCTATTCCTCTTGTAATCTTATAAACGTCCATCCAGTCTCACCCCAGCCTGCTCCGCTCTGGAGAAAACAACACAAGTTTGTCCAGCCTCTCGTTATAGCTCATGCCCTCTAATCCAGGCAGTGTCCTGGTAAACCTCTTCTGCGCCCTCTCCAAAGCCCCGACATCCTTCCGAGAATGGGGGCGACCAGAACTGTATGAAACACTCCAGATGTGGTGTAACCTGTTTTGTAAAGCCTTGTTACGAACTGTAGCGTTTTAGAAACGAACCAGCAGCAATAGAGTTCACACTGGAGTCTGGTTTTGATGTTAAAACCATTACCTTTATTAGTATATAGTAACAGGCTCGTAACAGCCGAAAAACAACTTCCCGACTTTTGAACTCAATGCTTCAACTAATAAAGACAACCATGCCATTTGCCTTCTTAACCACCCGATCAATCTGTGCAGTCTCTCTCAGGGAGCGATGAACTTGGAGTCCATGATCCCTCTGATCATCGACACTGTTCAGTGTTTTGCATTTAACAGTGGACTGTCTCATACATTCGACCTACCGAGCTGACAAGATGATCATCACTAATCAAATCTCACTGAGATTTCTCAGGTCCTGTTGAATTTATTGCCAACTGCACAAGTATGGGAAGGTACAGGTACAGAGAAAGACTGACTTGTGGCAACATCACAGGTAAGTACATTCATATAACACGCAGAACACAAATTATACGGTTCTCTGTCAGTAACGATTTGTAAATATGCTTCATATCATTAACGTTATATAAAATACGCTGTGTCATGATCAATATTAAAATGTGCATTTTGTCTCAATAACAGACAGGGAAATGTTGAAGTTGGTCCCTGTCTCCATTCATCCTGTAATCCACAACCAGCTCCTTTGTTTTTGTCACAATGAGGGAGAGGTTGTTTTCTTGACACCACTGTGTCGGGGTGATGACTTCTTCTCTGTAGGCTGCCTCGTTATTATTTGAGATTAGGCCAGTCAGAGTAGTGTCGTCAGTAAATTTAATTAGCAGATTGGAGCTGTGGGTGGCGACACGTCATGGGATTACAGACAGTAAAGGAGGGTGCAAGGAGACACCCCTGTGGGATATGTGTGCTGAGGGTCAGCGAGACCGAGGTGAGGGAGCCCACTCTTACCACCTGCCGGCGATCTGACAGGAAGTCCAGGATCCAGCTACACAAGGCAGGGTGAAGGCCGAGGTCTCTGAGCTTCTTGTCGATACTTCACGCCTTCGTATGGCTACTGCTCTGCCCATGACTGCAAGGAACTGCAGAGAACTTTGGAGAGCAGAGAACATCGGGGAAACAAGCCTCCACTCCATGGACTCTTCCTACACTTCCCCTGCCTCGGAAAAGCAGGCCATGTACTCAAAGACCCTCACAACCTGGACATCCTCGCTGCAAACCCGCTCCTCCATCGGGGAAGCGATACAAAAGCCTTAAAGCGCGAACTACCCGGCTCAAGGACGGCTTCCTGTCTGTGGTCATAATCCAGAAGAATGATGAAATGGACTCGGCCTCACAATGTAACTCGACATGACCTCTGCAGCTATAATGCTTTGTTACATTGTTGTTTTGTCATTTTCATTTTTCATTTTTATAATCTTTTTTACCAGTACATAATCTTCTACAGCTATA